>NW_007250673.1:703028-795035 GCF_000164805.1 Carlito syrichta
ATGCACTGCACTCCAGTCTGGGCGACAAAGTGAGACTCCAACTCAAAAAAAAAAAAAAAAAAAAAAAAAATCCTCGAATGGAAAGCAAAATGAAACAAAAAGCCCTTCAGTCTTGCTATTTCACCTACATTCCATATCCTTGGTTACAAAGTAGGAGGGCGCATGGGACACTTGGAGAAAGGTTATTAAAGGATGAACAGAATTTTCTCTGGCTTTAGGGAAATTTAGCCCTGGTTTCTACTTGTCCTTGGGCACTCGGCCGACAGCTTGACAGACCCACTTTCCCTGAAGGATTCATTAAGCAAAAAGGCCCCCATAAACCAGCCTTTACTCTTTGACAGGAGGTCTAAGTTTCACCCCTGAATTTCAACTGACGATGGATAGACATGAAATGGATAAACCCAGAGATTTAGTATTCAGGCCCCTTAGAACTTAGAATCTCTAATTTCAGGATCACCACCCCCCTCTACATTCCAGAAGAAGTGTCTATTTCTCTAATATTGATGTCCTTCTGAAACTCCTAGGTCTCTGTTCCAACTAAATTCCAGAATATAGATACAGGTCAGACCATTTCTCTCTAGTGTTTTGAGGAAAGGTGACAGGCTACAGTGTTGGTGGCCATGTATATACCAAGACCATCAAATGCAGAAGTATTCCCAGGGATAGTCCTTTCTAGCCAAACAGAAAGCAAAAGAGAGTCCAGAATCGATGGAGAAAGAATGTACCTTCCCATTTCAAAAATGTTCTTGTTATGAGCTTTTTCAAATAAATGAGCACACTTTCCTGCTTAATTTTATATTTAGGCTCTTGAATTTTACACCTCCTTGACTGAATGAAAAAGAATATAATATAAAAAGGCTGCTTGGATGAATGTTCATAAAAGACAAGGATTGCTTCTTTGGAAGAATATTATATACAGGCAGGTGGCTATTAAGTAGACTAGTATTTCTCAAACTGTGAGTCATCTCTCATTGATGCTTTCTGAAATGACTCGTGAAATATTTTTTGTGGAATGGAATAGAATGGAGTAGAATGGAATGAAAGAGAATATAAAAGAAAATGCTGGAGTGTATCACATGTCATCAGATTAACTATTATTTGGTGAAACTTGTACCATGGTAGGAGGCCAGAATGATGGCAACTTAACATTTGGAAACATGTACATGTGCTGTTCATATTACTTTGAATTCTTCACTCCATTACAAGACTTCAGAACCATTCAGTAGTAATTGGATTCAGTCTCAGAGTCTTCATAATTTAGACTCAAGATAAAGATCAATCAACTGGGTTGAGCCTTTACAACAATAACAACTTTCCTCCTTTCTGAGGTGTGGAAAGCCAGGAGTGACAAAAACCATCAAGACCCCACAACTTTTTTTTTTTTTTAAGACAGGGATTTATTTATTCAAAACCCATCACAGAAATGGACAGCTTGGGTCTATAACAAAGCATTCATGTTTTAAAGTATAGGTCAGTAGTTGTATATGAGAGCATCCACTGCTACATACAAATTAACTCATCAGACCACAAATTCTCAATGTTTAAAACAGAATCAGCTTCCCTGTAAAAGCAGCCCACCTTTGTGACATTTGAACTTTAGAATTCTTCTCCTTCTTCCTCTCCCTCTCCTTCAACAGAATCCACACCAACCTCCTCATAATCCTTCTCAAGGGCAGCCACATCCTCAAGGGCCTCAAAGAACTCTCCTTCCTCCATCCCCTTACCCACGTGCCAGTGTACAAAGGCACGCTTGGCATACATCAGGTCAAACTTGCGGTCCAGGCAAGCCCAGGCCTCAGCAATGGCTGTGGTATTGCTCAGCCACAGCTCTCTGCACCTTGGCCGGGTCTCTACTAGGCACCACGGTGGGAGGCTGGTAATTAATGCCAACCTTGAAGCCAGTGGGACATCAATCCACAAACTGGATGGTACGCTTGGTCTTGATGGTAGCAATGGCAGCACTGAGGTCTTTGGAAACCACATCAGCACAGCACAACAGGCAACAAGCCATGTATTTACCATGGCAAGGGTCACATTTCACCATCTGGTTGACTGGCTCAAAGCAAGCACTGGTGATCTCTGCTACAGGAAGAGATGTTCAGGGTTATTCAGGGTGGGCTTTCTCAGTAGAGATGACAGGGGCATATGTAGCCAGAGAGAAGTGAATGCGAGGATAGGGTACCAGATTGGTCTGGAATTCTGTCAGGTCAACATTCAGGGTTCCATCAAATCTAAGGGAAGCAGTGATGGAGCACACAATCTGGCCTATCAACCTATTCAGGTTGGTATAGGTTGGGTGCTCAATATCAAAGTTTCTACGACAGATGTTAGAGATGGCCTCATTGTCTACCATGAAGGCACAATCAGAGTGCTCCGGGGTGGTAAGGATGGAGTTGCAGGGCTCAACTACAGCTGTGGAAACCTGGGGGGCTGAGTAAATGGAGAACTCCAGCTTGGACTTCTTGCCATAATCCACAGAGAGACATTCCATCGGCAGGGAGGTGAACCTAGACCCAGCACCCCCACCAAGGCTGTGGAAAACCAAGAAGCCCTGAAGACCTGTGCACTGGTCAACCAGCTTGTGAATTCGGTCCAAGACAAAGCCAATGATCTCCATGCCAATGGTGGAGTTCCCTCAGGCATAGTTGTTGGCAGCATCTTCTTTGCCTGTGATGAGCTGCTCAGGGTGGAAGAGCAGGCAGTAGGTGCCAGTGTGAATTTCATCAATGACCGTGGGTTCCAGGTCTACAAACACTGCCCTGGGCACATGCTTGCCAGCGCCCATCTCACTGAAGAAGGTATTGAAGGAGTCATCTCCTCCCCCAATGGTCTTGTCACTTGGCATCTGGCCATCGGGCTGGATGCCATGTTCCAGACAATAGAGCTCCCAGCAGGCATTGCTGATCTGGACACCAGCCTGGCAGACATGGATGGAGATGCACTCAAGCATGGTTGCTGCTTTGTGGCTTTCAAGCGGATGGTGGAGACGACGAGGAGAGGTTGTTGCTTCTTACAGAGTGACTCTTAGGTGATCGATGTAAGAGAACCTGCCAAGACCCCACACCTTTTAAAGGAATCTCTTCCATAGACATCAGATTTTGACATGATGGGTTGACCCAATGAAGGGTATAAGAGTGTTTTTACTAATATCTTTAAATAACTTTTAAAATAATACTAAATAGGCCAAGCATGGTGACTCATGCCTATAATCTCAGCACTTTGGGAGGCTGAGGCAAGAAGACTGCCTGAGTCCAGCGTTCGAGACCAGCCTGGGCAACTTGGTGAGACCTCATCTCTACAATAAATTTTTTTAAAAATTAGCTTGGTGTTGTGATGCATGTCTGTACTTCCAGCTACTTGGAAGGCTGGGTGGAAGGATCCCCTGAGCCCAGCAGGTCAAGGCCGCGGTGGCTGTGAGCACCCCACTGCATTCCAGCCTGGGTGAAAGAATGAGAATTCGTCTCAAAAAACTAGGTACATAAATAAATAAATTGAAAGTCAGTGTATTTTTCAGTAAATATAACTCAAATCTATTGATAAATATGGATTGAATTTTAAGTCACTTAAAAATAGCTAAAACCATAGAGGTAAATAGCATTCTATTAACATAGTTAACCTCTAGCTTTTTACTCTCCATTATGATTTTGTCAAACCTGGGCATGTATCAATCTGTCTACCTAGCTATCGTTTTATACCTCCTCTTTTCCTGACACAGTATCATACATACTGTGGTTGGTTGAGAAAAAATTATTTTCTGAATGGAAAGACTACATAAGACATATTATATTTATTCCAGTACCCAATTATAGTCTAGTTCATTTATTAAATTTTATTTCCTAAAGCAAATTATTATTAGCTATATAACCTGTCTCCTTAAGGCAACAGAAAGCCATCAATCCAAGCATTTAGTCTTATTTCCACTCAATGAACACCCTGCTGCCTGATTAAGCTGCCTGTAGACTAGTATGTAAGGAACTAAAGAGCATCTTGAATAGAAATTCAACCTCAGAAACAAATATATATACATATATATGGGGTTTTTTGTTTTTTTGAATCAGAGTCTTACTCTGTTGTCCAGGCTGGAGTACAATAACATACTCATGGCCACTGCAGCCTGGACCTGCTGGGCTCAGGTGATCCTTCCACTTCAGCCTTCCAAGTAGCTGGAACTACATGCACATGCCACCATGCCCAGCTAATTCTTTGATTTGTTATAGAGACAAGGTCTCATCATGTTGCCCAGGCTGGTCTCAAACCTGTGGACTCGGGCAATCCTCTTGCCTCCACCTCCCAAAGTGCTAGGATTACAGGTGTGAGCCACTGCGCCCAGCCAAAAATTTATATTTTTAAAAAGACACAATAGTTTTTTCTCTTTTCCAAGGGTTCCATAAAATTCTAGTTATTCTTCTCACCAAAAAATTAAACCACTGTAAATTATCCCAAAGTTTAATGATTAAAAAAACTGAATTTTGTTGCTTTCCTAGAGGAATATTTGAAAGGTCAAAGTATATAGAAAATGATAAGAGAAACTGATCCTTGTTAATCCTTTCTACATTCTCCCTAATTCCAGGCCACCTGCCCCCATATAATAATCTAAATCTTTAGCCAAAAGGAGAAAGGCAAATAGTTGTCAACAATCAAGAACCAATCAGATTTTTCTCTTATGTCATATACCACTGCCACAGGCCGAAAGGGGATTTCTTTGAGTCAATTTCCAAAGATGTAGAGTAAATCAAATATATTTTCAACATTTGCCTCACTGTGGCTTATAACTCAAATCAATAGCTTGCAAAATTTCAAAGCTCTGAAGAAAGTCAGAAAAAGAATGAAACCTGTTTCATTTTATATCTAAGATAACTACATTAATATCAAAGAAATGTAGAAACTATGAAGGACTTGCAACACACAAAAAGGCATTATCTGCTTGTAGACTTTTCTCCCTGTGGTTTATTTCACATCTGCAATCAATCCCAAGATGGCTTATAAATCACTCAGGCTTAATCACGTCACAATCCCCACTCTCACAGACAAGTACAATGCACTTAGGGAACACAAATAATTTTTATTACCTTAATCCAGACATTTAGGAAAAGACTTATCCTACAAAATGTCTTAATTTATTCACTTACTCACACTTATGTAGCACCTGTTATGTGTCAAGCCCTTTGCTGGGGCATGATATGATAAACAAGAATTGTCTTTACCCTCAAAAAGCACAACTAAGTGGAAGACTAAAAACAAATAGAGTCCAAGATCAAATATTGTAAATACCATCAGAATGATATCAACAAAATACTCCAAGAGTCAAAACAAAGGTAGAAATTACCACTAGTAGGTAATCACATAGGGATTTTTTGGGAAGAGACCACATTTGAATTGGGTCTTAAAGAATGAATAGGCCAAGTGCAGTGGCTCATGCCTGTAATCCCAGCACTTTGGGAGGCAGAGGTAAGAGAATTTCCTGAGCCCAGGGGTTTGAGACTAGTCTGGGGCACTTGGCGAAAACTCGTCTCTATGGTAAATAAAAAAAATTAGCCAGGCGTGGTGGCGCATGCCTGTGGTTCCAACTACTTGGAAGGCTGAGGTGGAAGGATCACCTGAGTCCAGCAGGTCGAGGCTGTGGTGGCCATGAGCATGCCACTGCACTCCAGCCTGGGCGACAGCGAGACTCCGACTCAAAAAGAAGAATGAATAGTATTGAGAAAGCAGAGACTGATGATAACTCAAAAAGTGTAAAAAGAAATGACATTTTCCAGAAGGCTAGTATGTATGCCAGCACTGTGCTATGAGCTCTCATTTATGATTTATGATATCTCATCATTTCTCTCTTTCTTTTTTTCTTTCCTTTTTTTTTTCTTTGAGTCAGGGTTTCATTCTGTTGCCCAGGCTGGAGTGCAGTGGCCCAACCTCTTGGGCTCAGTCAATTCTTCAGCTTCAGCCTCCTGAGTAGTTGAGATTACAGGCATGTGCCACCACACTTGGTTAATTTTTTAATTTTTTTTTTTGTAGAGACAAGGTCTCACTATGTTGCCCAGCTGGTTTCGAACTCCTGGGTTCAAGTGATCCTCCTGTTTTAGCTTCCCAAAGTGCTGAGATTACAGGCATGAGCCACCATGCCCAGTCTTGTCATTTCTTTACAATAGGAAAACACAGTGGGATTCAGCTGTAGGATTTAGGAGAGAAGCAAAAAAGCAGGAAAAATGCTTTGGGTGAGAATACAGAGTACCTCCAACACTGAGCCTAGAAAGTTGGATTCTATAGAAGGGAAAGATGGGAAACTACCAAACGTGTTTCTGAATTCAAGAAAGACAGAAAAAAGAAAAAGGAAGGGAAGGAAGGAAATACAGATGAATTAAACCCTTGGTGAAAAAAATATAATAAAAATAAAATAAATTTTAAAAAGAAAAGAAAGAGTAGAAAGAGAAAAAAAGAAAGGTTATTGGGTCATACATATTGTTATGGATAATTGGTATAAATAATTGCCAAGCACATTTAAAATTTTTGTGATGGCTTATGTGGTATCTGTATGCTACAATTCACAAAAAATGTTAAGACTTGGAAGGGTCCTAAAAGGTCACTTATTTCACCTTCTACCCAATTGAATAAATCCCTCTGCATCACCCTAGATGCACTTACACAACAGAGAACTTCCCACTGCTCCCCTGCTATGTGTCAAGCCCTCTGCCAGCGATGGTTACATCTCTTTTCAGCTTGAGAGGTTGGAAAGCATTTCTTTGAGCTAAAATCTCCTTTACAGCTTGGTCCTTTGGTCCCAGATCACACACAAAACAACATTTCCCCACTATTCTAAGACAGGCTTTCTTCACATTTTAACAACTATAAAATCAGAGGGCAACTTACAATCAACTATTTGCTATAACTTTAATAGGCAGCAATTTTTTAGAGGCAAATAAAATAATTATGCATTTTATAACCAGTGGTGTCGCATATACAATAAAAAACAGTAAAATGATATTTTACATAAGCTTAGTCAAATCTTTCTTCAATGGCTAGTATCTTTCCCCTAGTTGACAAATGTCCTCAAAAGTAGAGGCATCAAGCCTAGGTTCTAAAGCCAGACACTCCTCACTCAGCCTAGCAACAGTCTCCCATTCACTAACTGGGTGACACTGACCCGGGTCACACTTCTTGGTATTTCAGTTTCCTCATCTGTGAAATGGGGCTAACACTGATACCTGCCTCATAGGCTTTCTGTGTGTGCACGTCATTGGATATCACATGCAAAGTCCTTTGCATAGTGGTTGACACGCAGTCAGCATTTAGGTATTAGCTGTCGTCATCGTCATCGTCATCATCATCATCATCATCATCATCATCTACCTCTAGATTAAATATTCCTTCTCTACCATCATCCCCCATAAAATATAGCTGTTAAAACTTTTGTCCAGTTCTGAGTTCACTTCAATTTGTCAACATCCTCCTAAAAAATGTTTTGTCTGAAAATGGACACCATATGCTCTCAGTGGTTTGGCTTGTAGCACACAAAGACCATGACTGCCCTTACTTTTGATATTAAATACAGAGCATGGATTGCATCTCCTAGAGATGAAGAAGAATGACTGGAGAATTATTTGAAGAAGAATTTTTACAATTCACATAATTAGGAACTAAAGGTGGAGATCAAATATGAATACCAGAATATTAGAATATCATATCGGGTGAAGACAACAAGGATGGTTCCTGATTCCAGACAGGTGAGAAAGGCTCATTACAAATCCAGATTCTGGGAGAGACATTCACCACACGTCTGCCCTTACTCAACTCCACTGCAACTGCCTGTTCCTATGCTATGGGCTAAATGTTTGTGTCCCTCAAAAATATATGCTAACCTGTTGGGAGGTGGTGGCAAGAGGATTGCCTGAGCCCAGGGGTTCGAGGCCAGTCTGGGTGACATGGAGAGACCTCATCTCTACAATAAATCAAGAAATTAGCCAGGCATGGTGGTGCACACCTTTAGTTCCAACTACTTGGAAGGGTGAGGCAGAAAGATCGCCTAAGCCCAGCAGGTCAAGGATGTAGTGGACGCTAGAGTGCCATTGCACTCCAGCCTGGGCAACAGAGAGAGATTCCCATTCAAAAGAAAAAAGAAAAAAATCCATATGTTGAAGCCCTAACTCGAGTGTGATTGTATCTGCAGGTGGGACATCTTTGTAGGTAATGTAGTTTAGATTAGGTAATGAGGTTTAGATTAGGTAACGAGGATAGACCCCTCATAATGGGATTAGTGGCCTTATAAGAAAAGAAACACAGAGAGAGATCTCTCTCCACAAGCACATACCAAGAAAAAGCCACAGTGAGAAGGTGACTATCTATAAGACAGGAGGCAGATGTTCACCAGAAATCAAACCTGCCTTGGTCTTGGAATTCTGTCTTTTTTGGAGTACAGCAGTGTGATCACGGCTCACTGAAGCCTTGACCGCCTGGGCACAAGCAATTCACTAGCCTCAGCCTCCGCAGTAACTGGGACTACAAGTGTGCCACTAAAGTCCAGTTATTTTATTTTTTTTTTTAGTTGGAGTTTCACTCCGTTGCCCAGGCTGGAGTCCAGTGGCATACTCACGGCCACCCCATCGGTGACCTACTGGGCTCAGGTGATCCTTCTGCCTCAGTCTTCCAAGTAGCCGGAACTACAGGTGCATGCTACCACATAAATATGTATTTATTTATTGTAGAGACAAGGTCTCATCAAGTTGCCTGGGCCGGTCTTAAACCCACGGGCTCAGGCAATCCACTCATTTTGGCCTCCCAAAGTGCTGGGATGACAGGCTGAGCCACTGAACCCGGCCTTTTAAAAAATTTTTTGATTTTAGAGAGCTACAGTCTCACTAAGTTGCCCAGACTGTTCTCGAACTCCTGAGCTCAACAATCCTCCTGCGTCAGCCTCCCAAAGTGCTGGGATTAAAAGCACAAGTCACCACACCGGGCCTGATCTTGAAATTCAAATCTCCAGAACTGTGAGAAAGAATTGTCTGTTGTTAAAGTCACCCAGTCTTTGGCATGTTGTGAGAGCAGCCTGAACAGACTCAGATAGCAATTGGCACCAAGAATCAGGTAAGAGATAAGAAGCTGGTAGCATCAATAGTAGCAGCAATTCTGGCAACCAATGTATGTGCAGTAAGAACCAGGGCAATGGTATGGAGTCCAGCTACCTCTAAACGAACAAAAAAGCTACTTCCTGCCTGTTAAGCAGCAAACACAATAAATACCTCCAAGAAGGATTGATTCCTTTGAACAGAAACGTGAATCCCAAAGCAAGGTAAGATGCCACAGTTAAAAGTGGGTTCTGGTTCCAGTAAGTACCAATCCTAATAGCAGGCGCTCCCACTGGTCTTATATGCAGCAGTTTCATCAAGAGTATAATTTTTTAAATAACAAGGACAATTTATGAATGAGACACAGTTTAGGAAAAAGAGAATATCTAATTCTCTCTCTCTCTTTTTTTTTTTTTGAGTTGGAGTCTCACTCTGTCACCCAGGTTGGAGTACAATGGCACACTCTCAGTCATTGCAGCCTTGACCTGCTGAGCTCAGGTGATCCTTCCACCTCAGCCTTCCAAGTAGCTGGAACTACAGGCACATGCCATCATGCTTGGCTAATTTTTTGATTTATTGTAGAGACAAGGTCTCGCCAAATTGTCTAGGCTGGTCTTGAACCCATGGGCTCAGGTAATACTTTCACCTCTGCCTCCCGAAGTGCTGGGATTACAGGCATGAGCCACCGTGCCTGGCCTGGGATTTCTTTTTATCTAACTTTAAATGAAAGGAGATAGGAAAAGTATCAAATTAACAAATGCAGTGGCAGCCTGATACTTCTGTTGCCAGGGTGTCAAAACAGTAAGTGCTTTACAGATTAACAGGGAAAATTAAAAGTTTTCCTAATATATATTCTGAAGGCGACACAACTAGAGCCACCAATAAAAATGAACTGAAAAACGAGGCAAGTCAATGACTTTAGAGTACAGGGAGATAACAGAGTTGTCAGTCTGAGAGCCAGAGAACTAAGATATCAGCATGCCATCGACACAGGTCTCCACTGAAAAAAGAATGGTTGTTAGTTGAGAAAAAAGTACAGGAATCAAGGGACTATGAAGGACTCCAACCAAGCTACAACATTTTGCAAGGTGCAGTTTATAAAGAAAGCAAAACACAATATCTCAATGACATTTTAGTTACCATTCAGCTCAACCCCCTTGCGGTTAAGATGAGGAAAAACAGACTAAGATGGAACAACACAGCTCTCAAGTGCCTAAATTCACGCTTTTCCCTCTCAAAAGTTTGTAACCTACTCCAAGATGAACACAGCTGAGGCTGGGTGCAGTGGCTCACGCACTTTGGGAGGCTGAGGCAGGAGGACTGCTTGAGCCCAGGAGTTTGAGACCAGCCTGGACAACACAGTACAACCTCGTCTCTACAAAAAATACAAAATGTATTGGGCATGGTGGTGCATGCCTGTAGTCCCAGATACATGGCAAGCTGAGACAGAACCAGGATCACACCACTGCACTCCACCCTGGGCAACAGAGTGAGGCTCCATCTGAAAAGGAAAAAAAAAAAGCCAAAAAAAACTAACATAGCTGAATTATCCCAAGAAAAACCAAGGGCTCATATGCATGGCACTAGTGAAGGACAGAAGTAAAAGGTCAGTTAAAATAACAAACCAACCAATACCATGCTCTATGGTCGCTCCTGGAACAAGACTGTGTTCTTCGCTCCCTGTGCGGCAATACCCAGACCATATTCAGAGTCAAAGACCTCAACGCACTTGCTCTGCAGTGTTCATAGGTTCCACACAAGAACATACTTTGACAGGAAAACTTTGAGGCTGAGCTGCTGGGTTTTTGATGACCATTCCTTGTTTGTTCGTTTTTTTTGAGTCGGGGTCTCACACTGCTGCTCAGGCTGGAGTGCAGTGGCACACTTCTGGCCACCACAGCCTTGACTTGCTTAGGCAATCCTTCAGCCTCAGTCTTCCAAGTAGCTGGAACTGTAGGTATGCACCACTACACCCAGCTAATTTTTTGATTTAGTGTAGAGATGAGGTCTCATTGCCCAGGCTGGTCTCGAACCCATGGACTCAGGCAATCCTCTTGCCTCTGCCTCCCAAAGTGCTTGGAACACAGGTGTGAGCCCCCGCACCCGGCCCTCCTTTTTTAAATTATTTTGTTTTATTGTATTTTATTTATTTCTTAGATACTTGAGTTCTTACATCAGGCTATTCTTTAAGATGAATATTCTTAGATTTCCTGGCCAGTCTTTGTTTCACGGAAATAAAACACATTCCATATTTTAAGTCGTAGTGAATTCTCAAACGACATATAAAAATGGAGTCTTGAGGCTTCATTCAAATTCCCTGTTCCCTCTCTGCCCCCACAAAATTAAAAAGCAAATACTCAGAAAAAGAAATCATCTTACCTGATGCTTTTTTAAAAATACAGGGAAAAAATACATGAAAGGATTTTTTCCTTGCCGTTCAGCCTCTCTATAGCAGCCCTGCACAAATCACTAAGAAACAAAGAGAGCTTTGCAAGGATTCCTCTTAAGCCTTGCTGGCAACCTTCCAACGCACAGAGCTGGATGAGGCTAACAGTGAAGATATGTTTTCAGAACCTGCATTAATACCTGACCTTGGGCTGGTAGAGCACAGAACTGCACACCTGGTTAGCACAAGGCTCTACAGCTGGTGGAAAAAAATCTTTCTTCCTCAACGCCCTGTCTTCCTCCCAAATCTGGAGAGTCCACAGGTGACTATCACCAGTCCTGAAGGGCACAGCCAGAACCACCAGACCCATCATCTCTGTTACTCCCATTTCGGAGGAAGCATCATGTAACATCTATCACTAACATCCTGCCTCTCTGACCCCAGACACAGTAACTTCACTTGTAAAGCTCAGAGGCTCTCAGAGCTTGCTATGTCCAATGCCTTCAAAGAATCCCCAATCCCATGACAGTCCTCTTCCATAAGGGACAGGAGAATGTCTACAGGTGCCACAAAGTTATCACAAGACTGCTCAAAAAGTAGCAATCTGCTGTGGTTAGTTGTGCCAACTTGGCTAGGTTATAGCATCCAATTATTCAATCAAGCACTAATCTAGGCATTGCTGTGAAGGTATTCTGTAAATGTGGTTAACATTTACAATCAGCTGACTTCAAATACAGTAAAGGCAAACTTACTCTTGAGAATATCGGTGGGTCTCACCCAATCAGTTGAAAGGCCTAAAAAGCAAACACTGAGGTTTCCCTGAAGAAGAAATTCTGACTCAAAACTGCAGCATCAACTCCTGCCCAAGAGTTTCCTAATACATATGAGGGAAACAAAAAACCCTGGAATTATCTTTAGAAGGGCAGGCCCTTTGTAGTACAGGTTTCCCCCACTAGGTAAGCATTCTAGGAACCCATCAGTTTTTACCTGGAAGTTTGTCACAATTTGTGGAAGAAATGACCTGAGTTGTGTGTAAACAGGTGACGGGTTTATCCACCATGACAACACACTTGCCCACACCATGCTGAGAGTTCAGCAGTTTGTGACCAAAACGGCTTGATCCCCACACCCCACCCTCCCTATTCACCCCATCTTGCCCTGAGCGACCTTTTGATTGTTTCCCCAGTGAAAAAAGTCCTCAAAGGGAAATGTTTTGCTGATGTGGAAGAGGTGAAACAAAACAGAAGAAGCACTAAAAGGTATCAAAACTGATGAATTTAAAAACTGTTTTGAGCAGTGGAAAAAGTATCTCTATAGGTGTGTTGCATCAAACAGAGGGTGCTTTGAAGGTGACTGTTGTTTAAGCATGTAAGAATTTTTATATATAAATTCCGGGTTTCTTTGGGTCCCTCCTCATATAAAGGATGCAATATATACGTATAAAAAAGTCTCCTACAAGTTCAGTTTCTCTGGAGGATATAGTCTGATACATACTCATATAATGAGAACGATGCAAATACTCTCTTTGCATCATTATAGACCTTTTTTTCTTTTTTTTTTTTTTGAGTCAGAGTCTCACTCTGTCACCCAGACTGGAGTACACGATCACGGCCACCGCGGCCTCAACCTGTTAGGCTCAGGCGGTCCTTCCACGTCAGCCTTCCAAGAAGCTGGAACTACAAGCATGTAACAACATGTCCAGTCAATTTTTTTTTAATTGTAGAGCCTAGGTTCTGCTAAGTTATCCATACTGCTATTGAACCCCTGGGCTCAAACAATCCTCTCGCTTCCACCTCCCAAAGTGCTGGGATTACAGGCATGAGCCACCATGCCCGTCTATTGTAGACGTCTTTAAATTAGGGTTGCAAACTCAAATGCCAATGGGGGCTAGGCAGTTCATGTCACTGCAGTAGCTGGTGGTTGGACAATCAGTGACAGTAAACAGGCTTCCCTGGTGTCCAGGAGACATGAGGGAGTGCTGGGAACAACACTGAACTGGGGACACTTACAGGGAACAGTGGAGTCGCCAGGCTGCAGTGGGGGCCTAGTGCCACTAGATGCTCCATTTGTTCAAGAGAAGCCAGAAAGCCATGATTTTAAAGTGTAATACCGCCCATCCCATTCTTAACTACTGGCACCTAGTTCAAACTTAAAGCATGCAGTAATTTAATAATTTAACTCTGTGGAGATCAAATACAACAAGGCTGGGAGCCAGAGGGGAGAGGAGGAAACAAACTGTGTAAATGCACTAGCTCATTTAGTCTTCACAACATCTCTATGAGGTAAGTACTGTTATCATGCCCCTTTTGCAGATGAATAAACAGTGGCATAGAAAGGTCTCATAGCTACAGAGTATTTAGGGCTGCTCGGATATCAACCCTGGCAGAGGACAGGGCCGACTACATTGCATACTTTTGTCTAGTATCTTGTTATTGAAGAGTTTGGAGCCTTTTAAAAAATATATATATTTATTTTGAGTTGAGGGGTCTCACTCTGTCACCCAGGCTGGAGTGCAGTGGTGTAATCATGGCTCACTGTAGTCTCTAACTCCTGGACTCAAGCAATCCTCTCATTTCAATTTCCTGAGTAGCTGTACTACAGGCATACACCACTATACCCGGCTAATTTTTTAATGTTTTCTTTTTAGAAATAAGGTCTCTCTATGTTGCCCAAGCTGGTTTCAAACTCCTGGCCTCGAGTGATTCTTTTGCCTCAACTTCCTGAGTTGCCGTCATCACAGGCAGGAGCCACCACGTCCGGCTGAAGCACTTACTTTTCATTTTTGTATGTTATAATAGGCTTGTAAAGGCAGTCATGGAAATGTTACAGGTAGAGAAAATGTGACTCAGAAAACTAAAGACATGGTGAATGTCTCACCCACAAAGAAGAACCAATAATTCAATGAAAGCTTCTCTCCCTTACCTTTCAACTTAGAAGGTATACCACTTTCTCAGGGAAGCTAATCACCAATACATTTCTAATGAATGGCCTTGCTGGGTTTATGTACTATTATTATTTAAAATATAATCATGTTTTAAAATAAAAATTTTCATCAGTGAAAAGATTTAGAAAATAATATAATGAACCCCAGAGTGCCTAATATTCAGTTTTAAAAATTATATTTTACAAGCACAATGGAAATCTCATACCTGTTCTTTACAAAAGTAACCAGGATCCTGGATTTTGTGCATATCATTCATATCATGTGCAAGTATTTACACTGTTACTTCACACACACATCATTGTATCTCCCATGGTTTTGCATGCTTTTAAACCTGAAGTCATTGGTGCCATAAGATATATATCCTTCTGCAACTTGCCTGTTTCCCTTATGCTATGCATTTGACACTTATCTGTTTTTACTATTGCATAGCATTTCAGTGCATAAAAATGAACCAGGGTATTTACCCCTTTGTCTGTTATTAGATATTTAGGTTGCATTATGTGCAATGGAGCAAAGCACATTCTCACCTGTGTTTTCTTGTAGATAAGTGAAGCTTTTTTTAAGGGCAGGTAAGTAGGGTGACTAAAATAACCTTACTATGGTAATGTAAAATGCCAACATTAGGGGAAGTGCATAAGTTAGGGATATAAGGGGACTCTTTCTATGATTTTCGCAATTTTTCTGAAACTCTAAAATTAGTTCAAAATCAAAAGGTTTTTTAAAAAAGGAAAAGAGCATCACTTTTAGGCCACTCCAAGCAATTCCCCACAGGGTTGCAACACTTTTGGCTGAATTCCGGGCACAGAGGAGACCTCCACAGCAGTGGAAACAGGAAAAGGGGTAAGGCCAGGGTCCCTGAGTCCTACAATGTCACAACCCTACTATGTGAACCTGACTGTTTAGAACACCTCAATTAAAAAAATTAGAAAATAAATAAATAAAGGAAAAGAAAAAGAACACTTCAAATAGCGGAGCTTACATATGTTCAAGAATGGTTAAGTAAGGCCGGGCATGGTGGCTCACACCTATAATCCCATCACTTTAGGCAGCTGAGGCAAGAGGATTTCCTGAGCCCAGGAGTTCAAGACCAGTCTGGGCAACTTGGCAAGAACTCATCCCTACAATAAATCAAAAAATTAGCCAGGCATGGCGACGAGCCTGTAGTCCCAGCTACTTGGAAGGCTGAGGTGGAAGGATCACCTGAGCTCAGCTGGTGAAGGCTGTGTTGGCTGTGAGCTTGCCACTGCACTCTAGGCTGGATGACAGAGTGAGACTTCTACTCAAAAAAGAGATGGTTATGTAAAACAAAGGAATTCTTTGAATGTTTACAAATCAAGACAAGAAAAATTTATTTAAATTGAAAAGACAACAAAGATCCATTAGAATCAAAAAGTCTCTCAAGCTATAGGTCCGCTCTGTCCGGCATGTGAAATGACTCATCTTTTCCATAGGTTTAAACTGAGTCTGACATATTTATTTCATTCTATGCATTTTGGGGCCCATCTAAAAGTTTGAGATCCTCTAAGCAATAGGGGATGGAAGGACCTCTGAAATCAAATCAGTTCTTTGTCCTCCTGTTCTTTCCAAGCAGTCAGGTGTCCTGTGCCAAGAGAAAAGCATGTTTATGTAAAGTCCCCTGAGAGTGGGACTAACAAGAGCTGCATGAGCCAAACCCAACCACAGCCATCTCCTCTAGGAAGCCTGCCAGGGCTAACCTCATCTGAACCACATCACTCATCTCCTCCTCCCTCTCTTTGGACTTACACATTCCCTTTGGCCTCAATCACTTAGCACTTGTGGATTTATTTTGAGTCGTAGTCTCACTCTGTCGCCCAGACTGAAGTGCAGCAGCCGCTCCCGGCCACCGCAGCCTCAACCTACTGGGCTCCGGCGATCCTTCCGCCTCAGCCTTCCAAGTAGCTGAAACTACAGGCGCGTGCTACCATGCCCGGCTAATTTTTTGATTTATTGTAGAGATGAGGTCTCGCCTGCCCAGGCGGGTCTCGAACCCATGGGTTCAGGCAATCCACTTACCTCAGCCTCCCAAAGGCGCGGGATTACACCGAGCCCGGCACTTGTGGATATTTTGATTGGGATCATCTGTAAGTCCCTGTTCTGTTTTCTCTTCCTACACGGACTGTAAACTCCTTAAGGCATTATGTCACTCCATCAACAAGTGCAATTGCCAGAAGAGAGTAGCAAGAAGATAAACTGGAAAGGAGCACCGGGGCTTGGTTTCCAGTAACATGGCTGCAACCACCCTCTAAGGATATTACCATTTTGGGAGGGACTCTATTTCCTCATTGTTCTTCCATTTCTAAGGCAGTTTCCTCCCATTAAATCCCATTTGTAAATCATCTGTTCATTTCACCTTCCTCTACTAGTAGCTTTTTACATACAAGACACATGGACCCAGGGAGATAGAATTCTTGCCAATAAGAAGTGTCTGGTTATTTTATTTTTTGGTACCTCTCACAGTATAAGTAACCCACTATCAGCTAAACACTACTCAATAAGTGTTGGTTAAAGTGACACAGTGATAAGCCAGTGGCTGGGGAACAGACAGACTCAGCAGATCCTTTATCTAAAGTGTGTTTTCTCAATCTAGCCTCCTCGGTCGTGGCCCACACTTTGACATTTTAGTACCGTATGGCTGAGTGAGGATCCAAAGGCCACACTAAAAATTGCCAGGCCCTTTGGCATTTCCCACGTTTGCCCAGGCGAATGGCACAAGATGCCCAGCTCACAGCTGCAGCCTGAGTCAGGTCTAGGAGGACAGGGTCTCTCCAGGATGCCAGGTCAGCAAGGAACCAGGGCAGTGGCTCCAGGCCTTTGCAGGTCAGCACCTCGATGCCAAAGCTAACAATCTAATACTCATTTACCCAGCTTTCTGGCACAGCTGAGAAAGTACTCTGGTGGTTTTGCAACCATCTTTCCAGCAGAAGTATCCCGAAATGCCATACCTCTAAGGCACACTGGGATGCTTAGGAATCCAAGCAACCTATACCAGGACTACTGGCACAAGACAAACAGAAAGGTGTGACAAGAGGCATCCCATCCCAGAATATGCCTGGATTTTATCATTAGCGGTTTCTGTCCTACTGGGTTATAAAACGCCTCTCGCTTGTTAAAATTGTTTCAAGTGCTACTCTCATAAGCTATAAACTCGAAATTTTCTGGTGCTTCCGTAAGAGCAGCTTAAATAATATCTATGTTGTGAAAAGGAGAAAAATTGAAGGTGGCTTTAAGGTAGGGACCAAGCACTTTGGGGAGGTATAAAGGCACCAGGTACCAGAGAGAAGAGGTAGTAAGCATCAGGCGAGCACTGGAGAAAGAAAAGGCAATTGTGAAGGCCGGATGCAGTGGCTCAAGCCTGTCATTTCAGCACTTTGGGAGACCGAAGCAAAAGGACTGCCTGAGCTCAGGGGTTTGAGACCAGCCTGGGCAACTAGGTGAGACCTCATCTCTACAATAAATTAAAAAATGAGGCAAGCATAGTAGTGTGCACCTATAGTTCAAGCTACTTGGAAGGCTGAGGCGGAAGGATCACCTGAGCCCAGCAGGTCGAGGCTGCGGGGGTTGTAAGCGTGCCACTGCACTCCAGTCTAGGCAACAAAGTGAGACTCCAATGCAAAAAAAGAAAAAAGAAAAAGAAAAGGAAAAGAAAAGAAAGGGCAAGTGTGAGTCAAAGATCCTTCAGATCTGGAAGGAGGGTATTTCATGAGCACAAGTGTTTAAGCTTAGGCTGAGATCACTAAACCACATCCCTGAACAATGTTTTGCTGTTATTTGTCATATCTCATTACTCCAGACATTCAAATCTCTCAACAACGTATGAACATACACACACTAACAAACTCCCATAGACTAGACCTAAGACTGGTTTGGCTCACAGAAAACTGAGCCACATGCAAGCATATGTTGTTCAGGAAAAGGGCCACAAGCTTGCGGTACTGAATGTGGTATATTTAGAGACACTACCGAAATCTTCCCAGTTTTGATGCTAAAGCTGGCTATTCAGATGATGAGAAATTCCAGGTGGACACACCATTCCTCGTGTAACAACAGTGAATCTGTATAAATACCTAACAGGATCATTAAGCAGGATTTTTATATTTCCTTCAGGTTCACCAAATTTCATCCTCCCTCTGGTAAACCTTGCATTCCACTATACATATATGCATTCTAGGGATAATTTTGTAAACACGATTTGCATGGAAATGCTTTTTTCATGTGACTTCTCCTCTAAAGTCCAGGTTATGGCATCCAAGTTACTGAACTTGTTATCTAGAAGAAAAAAAAATGGGGGCAGTAGATGGGGAAAAGAGTATGAGAGAAAGTATGCAAAAATAAAGTTATGACACACTCTTTTATTTCCTTGCTTATTTATTATTATTGATTTTTGATGGTTTTTTTTAAAATAGAGATGAGGCCTTACTATGTTGCCTAGAATAGTCTCAAACTCCTGGGCTCAAGCAATTCTCTCACCTCAGCCTCCCAGAGTGCTGGAATTACAGGTGTGAGCCACCATGCCAGCCTATAATAATCTATTATGCAATATCATCTAACTTCTCTTAAACTGTATACTTTATCAGAATATGCTCAAAGGTTTATGTGAAACATAGAAAATAAGAGAGGTAAACTAGAAAAGATAATATTCTAACAGGATAAAATGCCTTCCAAAGCCAGAAGTCCATATAACAAAGCCAAGGATCCAACATCTAAAATCACAACATGGCAGTTTTCATCAAACAGAGATCAGTTTTTGTAGCAGAAACCCATGGTGACTTTACAGTGGAACTCAGCTTTGAAAAGTGGTTGGGTCTTAAATGTCTTGCCAGAAAGACTTCATAAATCAGCCTTTTTCTAAGGTTGGTTTGGAAAGAGTTTCAGAAGTACCCACAGCATGGTCATCTTAGAATGTATTTCCAAGGCTTTCCTCAATAAACTGGCAAAACTTGGTCCCCTCCTTCCTGGTCACTCTGATTTCAAGAGTGCCAAATAAAAGGCAGGAATTTTAGAGTTTTGCATGCTATTGCTGTTGCTGTCAGTATAACTGAAAGAACACTGGTATAGGAAGAGCATCCGATAGTTGCAATTCTAGAGGCCTTGAATATCCCTTCATCTCATCTAATTTCTTCATTAATTGGATGTTAAGAATTTGTAATTCGAAAAGTGGGAGAGAAAGAATTTGTGTTTTTTTAAGCCATTAAGTTTGTGATAATTTGTTACACAGAAATAGAGAAAAAAAATAATGCAAATAAAACAGACATTTTAAATGTTTAAGAAGAGACTTTCTTAAGAGCTCCAAAGTATGATATAAACACATCTACCTACAAATGATATATAACTGTGATATTACATTTATTTAGTAAAACAGGACACCTAATATATATTAGGAAACACTTTGTTATATTACATTTAGACATTAAAAGTATTAGAAGGCAATACAGTTCGTGTATAATAATATTTATTTATGCTATCTCATATCTAATTTAGATCATCCTCAATCTGCATTCAGGATTGCCATTAGAAACACACACAGGAAAAAATTAAATTATTGGTTTTTTAGAGACTATAATCCACAAAAATCCAACTATTAATTAAAATAGTTGTGGCCAGGTACAGTGGTTCACGCCTGTAATCCCAGCACTTGGAGGCCAACTGGGAGGATCACTTGAGACCGAGAGTTTGAGACCAGCCTGGTAACATAGTGAGACCCTGTCTCTACCAAAAAAATTTTTAACTATCTTTTCCAAATGGTAAGTAAAAGATGTTTTGGGGATTTTCAAGAAGATCCAAACCTAGGTTTTATGAGTATCAGAAGAAAAAAATCATTTTTTAATCCCTTAGAATTACATTTTAAGCATAGACATTTATAAGTATGTCAGTGCATATCTGCTATCTTAAATTCTGTCCTGGATCCACTTTATTTGTAACATTTCCCTTTTGGCTTGACAAAAAGTCAAAATTCTTACAGTTATCTGAAATTTTGACCAAAAATCTTTCTTTTGAAATGGTTTTTCCCCTTTGCCCAATACCTCTGAATACCCTCTAAGGTATATCCCACGAGTGAACAGTTTCCATACTTTCCTCTATTTAGTGCAAAACCTGATAAGACCACATCAGAGCACCTGGCAATAACCTTAACACATATAAGGGGGTTATCTGGGAGGTAAGCCCTGAGTCACAAAACCTCTGTACTGAATTCAAGTAATTGAAGATACGGGTAAAGAATCCATCCTTAACTACACAGGAACAATTCCCCGGAGCAAAAGGAGACTCTTGATCAAGAGAAGCCTCCATTGGGAAGAGGCTGGAAAGCCTCAATTTAATTACTTCTCTGTCTCCTTATTATTCCACCTGACTCACAGTTTCTCCATCACATTTCCCATTACCCACTCTCCCCCAGGCCTCGTATTATCCCACTGCACACACACACTCTCTCTGTCTCCCTCTCTTCCACACTCCCATGATTTGACGTTCTCTGCTTCTATGTCTTGCTTTTACAGTATCCAGCCTTCTAGTAAATCGTCACTGAATCACCTCTTTCACTGGAAGTTTGTATAGACAGTATTGTCCTGGAGAAATAGAAAAGTCAAAGAAAGTCTTCCCTTTTAAGACATATAAACCATAGACACAACAACGACAACAACAACAAAGAGCCAAAGAATTTTCTGGAATCAGGAATATAGTACAGGCTAGGTACGTGGCTCACACCTGTAATCCCAGCACTTTGAGGGGTGGAGGTAAGAGGAGTATCTGAGCCCAGGGGTTCAAGACCAGCCTGGACAACTTGGTGGGACCTTGTTTCTACAATAAATCAAAAAAATAGCCAGACATGGTGGTGCGCCTGTGGTTCCAGCTGCATGGAAGGCTGAGGTGGAAGGATTGCCTGAGCCCAGTAAGCCAAGGCTATGGAGGCCATGAGTATGCCACTGCACTCCAGCCTGGGCAACAGAGTGAGACTCTGACTCAAAAAAACCCCCAAAATTTTGAAAGGATATAGCACAGATTCCAGCAATGGATGCTAAACCATTCAAAGTACCACTGCAACACTCCAGAGTGCTGGTGAAGGCACAGGACATGGGGAGGGGGGAGTCAGAAGAATGGCTAAGAGTCAGGCCTAACACAGAACCCTCTCTGGCAATCTGATGAAGCCTACAGACCAAGTCTCAGAATAATTTTGAAAGCATAAAAAGCATGTGATTCCAGCCAGGTACAGTGACTTCATGCCTGCAATCCTAGTACTTTGGGAGGCTGAGGTGGGAGGATCACCTGAGCCTAGAATCGCTTTGAGACCAGCCTGGACAACACAGTAAGACCTCATCTCTACAAAAAACTTAAAACATTAGTCAGGTGATGGCTTGCACCTATAATCCCAGCTACTCAGAAGGCTGAGGAAGGAGGATCCCTTCAACCCCGGAGGTCAAGGCTATTGTGAGCCATGATCATACCACTGCACTCTAGTCTGGATGGCAGAGTGAGAACCCAACTCAAATAAATAAATAATCCATGTGATCACAAAGAAAAACAATTAAATTAAAAGTTATTAAACTATTAATAATAGCAAATACCTTTCTGATATAGTTGTATTTGTGCTTTTGTGCTTTTCTTTTCTTTTCTTTCTTTTTTTTTTTGAGCTGGAATCTTACTCAGTTGCCCAGGCTGGAGTGCAGTAGCATACTCACGGCCACCATATCCTCGACCTGCTGGGCTCAGGTGATCCTTCTGCCTCAGTCTTTTAAGTAGCTGGAACTCCAGGCATGTGCCACCACGCCCAGCTGATTTTTTAATTTATTGTAGCGACGAGGTCTCACCAAGTTGCCCAGGCTGGTCTCAAACCCCTGGGCTCAGGCAATCCTCTCGCCTCCACCTCTCAAAGTGTTGGAATTACAGGCATGAGCCACCGAGACTGGTGTAATTCTTAAATAGAAGTCATATGAGCACATTTCTGTAGACCTATGAATTACTATGTTGAGTTGTTCAAAGATAACATTGATTTTTTAAAAAAAAAAAAACTATAACATGATTAAATAAAAGCTTTATTAGCAGGCAAACATATATCCATTGATTTAAAGACATGTAAAATTTTTAGATAATATTTGTGCTTGAGAAGAGGGAGAATAACTCAGACTTAGAATTGAGTAAAAAAATAAGTGATTTCATGATATTATCAGCATGGGAAATATTATGTTTACATTGAAGATATTTGATGAGTGAAATGACATATAAAGTTGCAAAACATTAGGCCTTAGATTTAATGCTTAACTGTATTTTCGTTTCATGCAGAAATATGCCAGTCAGTTAGCTCAGCAAATTCCTCAATATTATCAATTATCAGTATTTTTTTTTTTTTTTTTTGAGTCAAAGTCTCACTCCAGCCCAGACTGGAGTACAGTGGCATGAATCACCACAGCCTCAACCTCCTAGACTCAGGTGATCCTTCCACCTCAGCTTCCCGAGTAGCTGGGACTACAGGCACAAGCCACTATGTCTGGCTAATTATTATTATTATTATTTTTTTTGAGTTGGAGTCTCACCCTGTCGCCCAGACTGGAGTGCAGTGGCCACTCCCGGCCACCGCAGCCTCGACCTACTGGGCTCCAGCAATCCTTCCACCTCAGCCTTCCAAGTTGCTGGAATTACAGGCATGCACTACCACGCCCGGCTGATTTTTTGATTTATTGTAGAGATGAGGTCTCGCTGCCCAGGCAGGTCTCGAACCTGCGGGCTCAGGCAATCCTAATTTTTTAAAAAATAGATGCGAGGTCTTGCTATGTTGCCCAGGCTAGTCTCGAACTCCTAGAATCAGACAATCCTTCCTCCTCAGCCTCCCAGAGTGCTGGGATTACAAGTATAAGCCATCAAGCTCAGCCAATTTTCAGTATTTTATTATTTAGAAAACACTTACATAGTGCCAGGCATCATTCTAAACACTTTGTAAATGTTAACTCAGGTCATCTTCAAGACAAGCCTACGAGACAGTAACTAATATACTCATTAAAGATTGAATAGCCAGCTCAAGGTCTTACAACCACTAAGTTTCAGAGCTTGATTCAACTGCAGCAATTTGGTTGCAGGTTCATGGTCTCAAATATGTTCCCCTCTTTGTCTTGCTCTGTTCCTGATTGTTGGAGCTTTTCTTACATACACAGTTTTAAGAAGTTCTTCACTAATACAGCTCTTTTTGGCATGTGGATCATTGAAACTCTCCATGGAAATTTTCCATTCCAGTCAATAGAGACTTCTAAATCATTAATGTCTGAGGAGTAAAAGATGGTGCCACTGCAAGACCATTCCCAGGCTCTGTAATAAGATGCCACTGCCATTCCTGTGTCATTATGGTTTCTTGGCTTTCTACCTTAATATGCCCCTATTTCTATGCTTAAGCAAAGAATCCGTAGGCTGATCTAAGTCAGCACTAAGGGGAAAAATGCAAGACAATCATGTTTTCAGCAACTGGACCTTTCAGAGTACAGATTCTGAGCACACGTGCTAAGTTTCCCATTATCACGCCAACATGGGTCTGATAAACCCTCTGTGTATGAGAATACAAGGTCTTCATAAAGACTCTGAAAGAAAGAAACAACTTATAAAGAGATTTAAAAGGAAAGGAGGAGAGAACAACATTATAACAAGCATACAATGTTTCTTTATTTTTGCAGAAAATAAGACTACCAAAGAAGAGAAGGTCAACCATCCTATCATGGACAAGAGAACACAAGTTCACATAAGCTGTGAAAATAAAACTCACCCCTCGTTAATATCATTTCTAATGTGTCTACTTCCTGAACTCAGTACATCTGGAAGAAGGATGAAAAATATTGGTAATGGAAGGAGGAATGAGTTCAGGTCAAGGTACCTGATCTGATTATCCAATAAACAGGTTTCTGAAGAAGAACCCCAAAGGCTTAAAAATATGCCAAGGGCAGTCCCCAGAAAAGGTTTATGGGGCGTAATATTGCCACATGCTTAGAAGATGAGGAAGACACTGAAGCGACAACAGATGCTGACATTTACCGAATATTTACTGTAGGCCAGGCAAGGTCCCAACCAACTGCTTCAAATGCACTATCTCCTCTAATCCTTCCAAAAGCACTTTGTAGAAAGTCTTATTATGGCCCATCTTCCAGAAAAGAAGATGGATCTTTAAGGCAGGTAAGTAACTTGCTTAAAATAACATAACTAGTAAAAGCCTAGGCTAAAAGTTGAGCTTAGATCTGACTCCAAAGGGCATGCTTTGAAATACTTTTCTGACTGAGGGCTTTCTCATCTCAAGACTCTAACATTACCTTTCAAATGAAAGCAGCCCCCAAAACGTCTAATGCAACTGTGTGGTAAATGTACATTGTATTATTACAGTTGGCAGAAATATCAAGCTACAAATTACCCAACAATTAGGTAATTTGTGGGGAGAGGCTCAAGTTACTCAGTGATCTTTCCTTCAAGAATGAGCCCTTATCTGTCATCACTCCATTCCAAGATCTTTGAGTCAGCTGGCTCTCGAGCTCTGCTTCTCAACCTTAGAGATAACCTTGTCCTATCTTTGCTTTAGCCCTGTATGAAGTCACATGCGTCAAGTTATTTGCTTCAAACAAAGAATCAAAACCCACCACAATTCAACAGCAAGTCAATCTTGATCCCGCTTGCAAACTTCCTGAGGTTTGACAGTCCAGCATCTTAGTTTCCAATCCAAGATCTTCCCCTGAGGTGGTTCTTCAATATGGGGGGGCAAAAAAACTATAAAATTGTATATTTATGCTTACATGTTTAAACTTCAGTCACCTTCAAAGTACTCTCCATCGGATGTAATACACCTATCAAGATGCTTTTTCCACTGTTCAAAACAGTTTTTGAACTCGTCAATTTTAATGCATTTTAGTGCTTCTGTTGTTTGTGTTTCACCTCTTCCACAATGCCAAATGTTTCCTTTTAAGGACTTTAAGGACTTTTTTTTAATCCGAGGAAGCAACCACAACAAAAAAGTCACTGGGGTGAGATTGGGTGAATATGGAGGGTGAGACACGGGGGTCAAGCTGTTTTTTGGTCAAAAACTGCTGAATACTCAGCACAATGTGGACAGGTGCATTGTCATGGTGGAAGAACCAGTAACCTGTTTGCCAGTACTTGAGTCTTTTCTTCTACAACACAGCCTCTCACAACAACGCTAGCTGATACACTGATGCTGACGGGTTCCTAGAACACTTACCTAATGGGGAAAGCCTGTACTACAAGAGGCCCATCCTCCAAAAGATAATTCCAGGTTTTTTGCCTCTCCCCTATATCAGCTCAGCTCACCCATTGCCATCCCTTTCTTCTAGCTCTTAGTACACTCCAAGCCCTCCATTCCAGTGCTCCTCACAGCTAAGCACCGGGGTGATTTAATAAACACCATCCTAACCGGGCTCAGTGACTCAGCCTGTAATCTCGCGCCTTTGGGAGGCTGAGGTGAGTGGATTGCTTGAGCCCACGGGTTCGAGACCCGCCTGGGCAGCGAGACCTCAATCTCTACAATAAATAAAAAATCAGCCAGGTGTGGTAGCGTGCACCTGTAGTTCCGGCTACTCAGAAGGCTGAGGCGGAAGGATCGCCGGAGCCCAGCAGGTCAAGGCTGCGGTAGCCAGGAGCGACCACTGCACTCCAGTCTGGGCGACGGAGTGAGACTCCAACTCAAAAAAAATAAAAAAATAAAAAATAAAAATAAACACCATCCCCCACCTTCCCAGGGGCTTTCAAAGTACCAAGTATGACCACCCTCTCAAGGCTTCCATTCAGATGCCATTTCCTGCCCACATTCTTAGAAACATCAGCAAGAGCAACATAATCCCCAGAACTTATTTACAAGGCACTGTTTAGCCCCAGTCATATGAGAGATGCTAAAAGGCTTGGGGAGATTTGCTTGTTTAAGCCGCATGTATCCCTTAAGGATGGGTTTTCCAGTTATTAAATGGAAGGTGGGAAGAGTGTTTCCTCATCTCTACTAAGCGCAACACACATAAAATAAGTGACTTTCAATAAGGGAGGAGTAACTTAATTGTGTAGACTTTTATCACACCCTGGAGTCAGTTCCTAGGAGATATGATGCAATACATGTCTCTGAAGCAGTTTTACAACAGAAAAGATTTGTACCTGCAGCTAGGGCAATGCAGTGGTTAAAGCCTGAGGCTTTGGCATCTGAACCTGAGTGGGTGGCCCAACCTCAGCAGCTATTTTAGCCTCACGCAGCCTCAGTTTTTTTCGTGTGTAAGATGGTATTCATAATAACATCTACCTCAGCGATTCGTAGGAAGCAAAAAAGATAATGCATGTTAGGTACTTAATACGACACCTTACAAAAGGATGAATGCTCAAAATATAGGAGATGCTACTTACTAGTAGTTGTAGTAAAAAGGAGAGTGACTCAGTAATATACATATGGCACCACAATTGTCACATCGCTGGAGTTAGAAAGATGGTTGTAGAGAGATCCGTTTAATATCGAGTTCAATGCGAAGGCAGACACAGTGGAAATTCAGAGGGATACCACGGAGTCTGGAGCTTGTCACCAATATGAACTTATGAGTCATACACAGTGGTCCAGCAGCCTTTCCTGAATTCCATTTGGATGCTAAGACTGCAACTGAAAGTTCTGCTCCTGTGGGTCTTTGAATGCTCTGGATGGTTCTTTTCAATAATGAGGAAAGTTCAGCACGTAGCAACATGAAAAAAAAAATAAACTAAAAAGTATGTTTTAACATAAAGATTTTGATGGCCGGGTGCAGTGGCTCACATCTGTAATCTCAGCACTTTGGGAGGTCAAGGTGGGAGGATCGCTTAAGCCCAGGAGTTTGAGATCGGTCTAGGCAACATAGCAAGACCACCTCCCTACAAAAATTTAGTGGGGCATAGTGGCGCATTCCCTACTGTCCCAGCTACTCAGGAGGCTGAGGTAGAGGACGTCCCAGGAGGTCAGGAGATAAAGGCTGCAGTGATAGGCTGCACTCCAGCCTAGGTGAGAGTGAGACCCCAACTCAAAAAAAAAAAAAAGATTTCTAATGATCCACCCACCTACAGAAACCTGATTATCAAATAAACTGATTTAGATTCAGCATGATGGAAAAGAAAGGCACTCACACAAATATAGAAGATAGACCCATGTATCTTTAACTAGAACACCAAACTGCTGATTTAAAAACAAAACAAAAAAACTACCTCCAGTTGATTGAAGCTAACATGTAATAACTTGAGATGTAGTCACATATAAGACAGAGGAAAAACAAAAAACTAAAATCCATTAAAAGACATACAAATGAATAATGAATGCTGTTTTCTAAAATGCTCTATTTATAAGAAAATATTTATATAAAGGCACATACTGAACTTTAATTTTAGAAAAACTAACGACAAAATAACTCTTCCATTTACTATGTAACAAGCTCAGAAAATGGACAATAAGTCCATTCCATGACAGAAAGTATTAGCATTTAACTCGTCTATAAATAAAAGCAACAAACAGTTTCAGCACAGCTGGCTGCTAAGAACTTCGATATTAACAAACAGACTTAATATTCTTGATTTGCTACAGATTTTCCATCAAACGAAATAGTCATGGTGATGATAATTGGACCCACACGCCACACAGCACGCCTCCTAAAGATACAGCTCTGTGGTGTGATGAGGTGCAAGTCACAGAGTCCAGCAGGAAGGCCATGTGTGCAGCAATTCTTAGCTTGCAGTACTGAGAAGCGGTCTATTTCCTCTATGCAACTGAAAATCAACAGACAAAGCATATGCAGTCCAAATGTCTCTGTCATCGATTTTAAATCACGACAACCCACTCATCTGCCAATTAAAACATACCAAAGTATTGATTCTTAAGACTACATTTATAAATTATATACCCTAAGCTAGCGAGTACATCTCAAGTGGTAAAATATGAGAAGTCATGAATGTTTCTTTTTTTTTTTTTTTTTTTCAGTTGGAGTCTCACTCTATCTCCCAGGCTGGAGAGCAGTGGCACGCTCCCGGCCACTGCAGCCTCAACCTGCTGGGCTCCGGCAATCCTCTCACCTCAGCCTTCCAAGCAGCCAGAACTATAGAAGCATGCTACCAAGCCCAGCTGATTTTTGATTTATTGTAGAGACGAGGTCTCACCAAGTTGCCCAGGTGGGTCTTGAACCTGGGGGCTCAGGCAATCCGCTCGCCTCGGCCTCCCAAAGTGCTGGGATTACAGGCTGAACCACCAAGCCCAGCCCATGAATGTTTCTTAAGATTAAGGTTACTGTAAGAGTAAATGTCTAGCCTGAGTTCAGGGGCTCAAGATCAGCCTGAGCAACATGGCGAGACCTCGTTTCTACAGTTATTAAAAAAAAAAAAATCAGCCAGCTGTGGTGGTGCATGCTTGTGGTTCCAGCTATTTGATAGGCTGAGATGGAATGATCACCTGAACACAGCAGGTCGAGGCTGCAGTGGCCGTGGGCAGCATACCACTGCACTCCAGCCTGTGCGACAAGAGTGAGACTCCAACTCAAAAAAAAAAGTAAATAAGACTACAGAGTTTGGAATGACAAATGGGAAATGTTATTCTGTAGTCTTTCTACCTCAATACTGTTTTACAATAGATTATATTTATCTTTGCAGAATGTAGCACAATAAATTCTTAGACTTATGCCTTTGTTACCATTACTATGTACTGACTTCCTGAGTTTTTATGTAATTCTCCTTACAACACTAAAAAAAAGTGTTAATTAATCAAAGAAGACCACTGCAAATGGTAATTTAAAATGTATACTTAAAATATAACCAAGTGTGGTGACTCACGCCTATAATCCCAACACTTTGGGAGGCTGAGGAGGGAGGATTGCTTGAGCCCAGGAGTTTGAGAACAGCTTGGGCAACAACATAAGACCCCATCTCTACCAAAAATGTTTAAAAATTAGCCAGGAGTGGCGGAATATACCTGTAGTCCTAGCTACTTGGAGGCTAAGGCCGGAAGTTCACTTGAGCCTAGGAAAGTGAGCTAGGATGGTGCCACTGCACTCCAGCTTGGGTGACAGAGCAAGATTCTGCCTCAAAAAATAAGTAAATAAAATTTAAAAATTTAAAAATGTGAAACTTACATTTAATTGAAAGAATAAAGCCTAAAACCACAGTGTTAATTTTTAAAAGTCAACACAACTTTGGTAAATAAGCAGACAAAATTAAATTGTTTGGCTTCCACCAGCTGCTAAATTTTTATTAGTTTCAGATTTAAGGTTAATGTTCTTATGAAGGGAAAAAGGCTCATACGTTGAGATATCGGAAACAACTTAAAATTTAACAAATGATATCAATGACTTGAACCCATAAAAATGAATAGGCACTGCCCAATTTATCAGTTGTTAGCTGTGTACATTAGCTCTGAGCCCATTTTGAGAGCAC
Organism: Carlito syrichta; assembly: GCF_000164805.1. Classification (NCBI taxonomy): domain Eukaryota; kingdom Metazoa; phylum Chordata; class Mammalia; order Primates; family Tarsiidae; genus Carlito; species Carlito syrichta. The sequence continues at coordinate 732,814 of NW_007250673.1, forward strand.
CTTCAGCTAATAGCATGTTCTCCATCAGCTGGGCCATGTTATGGGTGAATCTGGAGGACCATTCTGGGAACCAACCCATTATTTATAACATTATTCCGACTAGAAAATTAATTGCCAGTTCCAATATAGAATGTGGGATATGTGTGAAGGACACATTGTCCTAGCAAAACAAAAGAATTGCCCTCCAATTTCTACCAACCCCAGTTATCAAATAAGCAAGCAATGTGTGCAAGGTATCACAAGCAGGTGCTTAAAGGATAGAAGGTAGCAAAATATCAGTGATTTCAGCCTCTAAGTTAAAAGCTAGCAATAATAAAAATGGATCACTTTGATAGAGTGGCAAACTTCCTGTAGAAGCAATTGAATGATGTAGGCAATTTTAAACACTTCTTCAGGTAAAAAGAATAAGTAACCTTTAAATAACACCATACATGAATAAAGTCTGAGAATAAATGATCACTAAACAAGACACTGCTGCTTTCACTGCTAAGAGTGACATCTCCATACTATGTAGTTATTGTTTGAATGACTCCTTTTTCTTTGTGCTTGCTTTCTAAAATGCTGATTAACGTGAAGTTCTACGTTGGTTTCACATCTGTCACAATATCCTTCTGGGCCTACATAGTAAAAGTATTAAACAACTTCAGTCCCTCTGAATAAATAAAGATACATAAAGTATAGTCTGCAATAGATCAAGACAACTGTCCGCTGCTATAGATCTACTAAGACAGACATTGATATTTATTTCCCCATGACATAAAGACTCTCTCATCTCCAAGGAACATTGACTCAGAATGAACAAGTGAACAAGTTTTATTTATTTATTTATTTATTTAGAGTAGGAATCTCACTCTGTGGCCCAGACTGCACGGCCACTGTAGCTTCAACCTGCTGGGCTCAGGCAATCCTTGTGCCTCAGTCTTCCAAATAGCCGAAAGCACGTGCCACCACACGTGCTAATTTTTTTATTTATTGTAGAGATGAGGTCTCGCCAAGTTTCCCAGACTGGTCTCCTGGACTCAAGCAATCCTCTCGCCTCCGCCACCCAATGTGCCACCACATGAGGCTAATTTTTTGATTTATTGTAGAGATGAGGTCTCACCAAGTTTCCCAGACTGGCCTTGAACCCCTGGACTCAAGCAATCCTCTCGCCTCTGCCACCCAAAGTGCTGGGATTACAGGCGAGAATCACTACTCCCAGCTGTAAACAAGTTCTTAAAGGGAAGACAGCTAACACAGGGCAGAGAATCAAGATTTCTCTTACCCAACGTATTTTTCATATCAATTTCATCACTATTACCCCTCTAACTAAGAACAAGAGGCTTCACTGCAACTATATACCAGGTCGGAGACATGCAACAACCAGGAGCACACTTAACACCTTACTGCTCTTCAGATTTAAAACAGGTACAGAAAAGACGGGACCAATGAACAATACCACACTGACATTTGCATAGCACTAGAAGTTTCTCAAACTTATTGTTATATTCCAACTTATTGATGAAGAAACTGAGAAGAAAGTTGATAAAGCTCAGAGAGGTAAAAATGACTTCTTGGAGCTCAGCAGTAAATTGCTTTTTCTTTTATATGACACTGTTTCATCTGTGCCAAAACAATCAAATATATACATAGTAGGTTAAATCTTTTTTGTATGTATCCCTCAAAAAAAGTCCTTTAAAAAAAGTCTACTCCCTGCATCATTAAAGTTTCCTGAGAATATTAAGAATTAGTTGGTTTTTATTTGTTTGTTTTTGAGTCAGGGTCTCACTCTGTCACCCAGTCTGGATTGCAGTTGCATAATCATGGCTTACTACAACTTTGAATGCCTGGACTGAAGGCATCCAAACTCCTGAGCCTCCCAAGTAGCTGGGACTACAGGCATAAGCCACCACACCTGGCTTTATTATTATCATTATTATTATTATTATTTTATTTTTTAAAGATGAGGTCTCAATGTTGCCCAGACTGGAAGATTAATTAATAAGCTCAAAATTCACCAGTGTATACTGTGAATTTTGATTCACACCAAGTTCTCTCTATTTTGGTTTACCCTGCCCCAACTGAATTGACACCTGGTGTTTAGTGGCATTATGCAAATGTAAAATAAAAATAATCTGTACCTGGGAAAGATATAGTTTAGCATTTAAAGTAAGTCCTCTACATATTAACTTTCAAGTTGCAAACTTTCAAAGATGCAAATGTGTATTGCATATTTAGTTCATGTGCCTGGCATACATTGTCATGTGCTGTCCTGTAAGATTAAAAATGTTTTCTTGTGTGTATGTATTTGCTTTTTATGTATTATTTGTGTACAAAGTGTTATAAACCTATTACAGTACAGTACTATATAGCCAATTGCGTTTGTTGAGTACCTAGGCTAATTTTGCTGGGCTTACGAATGCGCTCTTGGAACAGAACTCATTTGTATGCAGGGGACTTACTGTATCATGCAAAGAAACAGAAATCACTAGTCTTCTTCTCAAGGTGTACTCATACACACACACACACACACACACACACACACATACACACAATGTTTTAGGGTAATATTCCATATAAACTCGTATTGTGGTTATGCTGAAATTGCTAACTTGTGTGTTATGCAAGCCCTCTTCCCTCCTTCAGTCAGGAGCCCGGTAATGTGGACAGTGTAGATTCCAGAGTTCAAAAAGATGTGTGAGTGAACGAGCAGCTAGGAGCAAGTATAAGTCAGGATCCCAAAGAAGTATTTCTGGGTTTTTCAGTGATTCTGTTCATAGAGACACTGGACAGCAGACTCTATGGATTCTTCCAGAGGCAGCCTCAAGACCGTCATTGTCTAAGAGAACTTTCTGGGATCATGAAAATGTTCTAGATCTGCACAATCCAATGTGGCAACCACTGGCCACACGTGACAACTGAGCCCCCAAAATGTGTGTAGTGTAGTAGAGAAACTAAATCTTTAATTTTATTTAAATGTAACTAATTTAAGCCTAAATATAAAGAACCACACATAGACAGCAAAGCCCTAGAATTAGGATAGAACATCACTTCCCACAGGAATCATGGCCCAGTTTGTTTTCACAGGGCTCACATAACCCAAGGCACCCAGGAATAACAGAGAGCGTGGACTTTGGAAGCTGACAGACTAGCAAGCTGTATAATCTTGACATTTACTTTACTGACCCTCTGCTTCCTCATCTCTGCAGTGGAAATCTCAATACCAACCTCTCGGGATGGCTGGGAGGAAATGGCCTCCCACTCATTGTGTCTGCCACATAGACACTCTGTCAAGCGTTAGTCTTCCCTTCAGTTTTCCCTCATCCTTCTCAGTCCAGAAGAACTATACATTTAGAACTTACCAGGCAATTATGAGATATAATTTCATGAACAATCTAAAAAAAGTTTGCATTTCTGAGACATAATGAAAAAGAAAAAAAATCACATCTGGACTTACATTTTAATTTGCCAAAAAAATGTATGGCATCAAAGAATTATAAACTGTATCCATTTTTTAATATTCGGCTAATTACAACCATACTTGATTCATAAGCCAGAAAGCTAAAGCCTGTTCTTATCTCACAAACCATGACATTCTATAATAGAAACTATAAAAACCACATAAAATTATTTAAATGCTCCTTTATATGATGTAGTCTTCACAAGTAGCAGATTTGGATACTCTGTACATTCATAGGTAAGAGACAGGCTATCCGGCATTGTTCCAGTGCTCAATGAATATTTGATTAATGTAAAATAGATGCAGTTCAAGAGCAATTGCTGGCATACCAGGCTATAGAGACTAATAAAAAACACATACACGCACACACATACACACACACAATTCCTTATATTCACTTTAGTTTTATTTACAGAGAAAGAAATTGGACAACCACCTTAATATTCCATTATATTAGAATTATATAAGTAAGCAAAGACACATCAATTCAATGGACTATCATGAGCCATAAAAATATGTATTCAGAGTTTATAATGACAAGTTTATAGTATAATGAATAAGATTATAAAATCACATAAGCCTGATTTTGAAAATTAAAAATATACATGGAATAAAGTTGTTTAAAGTTAGTTTCAGTAAAAAGAAACTACAGATAGAGCAACACATGATCTGTTTTCATCACATTTTTTCCTGTCTTTCTAGATTTTAACGAGTATGTATGATTTTTATATTGGGGGGGGTAGGGCTCCAACATTTTTTAGAACCATTCCCTGTGGTTGAGTCCCAACCATCTCTGTATCCTGTCATCAGAGAGCAGCTCATAGTATCAAGGGAGGAAAAGAACTCAAACCACAATACCTCAAATGTGTTTTGGCCCCCAGCAGCCTGGCAACCAAGCGATGAGAGTAATTACAGAGCGCTCATCCAATACCCACCTTGTGGTGATCACAAGAGACGTCATCTTCTCCTTCCTGCCTCAATGATGGTACACTGTTGGCCAGGTCTGCACCAGCTGTTGGCTTGCTTCCCAGAGGTATGAGCATTTAGGGGTGAAAAACTACCTCTCTATGGCAACTACACACCTAAGTGACCCATCTAAAAGGACTCTGGTACCAAAGATTTTTTAAATATGAAATCTGTGCTCAAATAATTTTTACAATGATTATTTGGAGATAAAAATACACAGAAGATAAAAAGTATACAGATAAAAGTATACAGAAGACAATCTGATAGTTCAAATATTAGAGCACCCTAACTTTGTTCTGAGAAGCATCTGATTACAGAACATAAGCATGAACAGTTTACCAGGCAAAGAAGAAAGAGAGGGATATTTCAATGAAAGGAATAGCCAATGCAAAAGTTTAGATGCCATGGTACAATCAAGGAAGTGTGGAGGGGAGGAAGGGAGGGAAGGAGGGAGGAAGGGAGGAAGACACGTGGCAACACAAAGGGTACCTGGTCCACTACCAGGGGAAGTGAGGGCCAGTTAGAAGCCCAGACTTTACTTGTATGCAGCCAGCTTATGTAGTTAATCCTTACTTGTACGTCACATCTCTAGAATAAAATAATTTTTTTTTAAAAAAGGAAATGTGGAATGACTTCCATCAAGGTTAAAGTACAGGGCATATGTTAAAAAGCATAGGAGGAGATCTTGGAAAAACAGACAAGATCCAGACCATGGAAACACCTTGCAAGCCATATGAAAGAACTTGGACCTGATCCCATGTGACCAACGACTTGAGATTTTAAGGAGCTAAACGATTAGCACTTAAGGGTAGTCACTTTGGTAACAGTGGGGAGAATGAGTTTGGTAGGGCCTATAAATCCTCAAATTTTTTTTTTTGAGTCAGAGTCTTACTGTCACCCAGGATAGAGTGCAGTATCATACTCACGGCCACTGCAACCTCAACCTGCTGGGTTCAGGTGATCCTTCCACCTCAGCCTTCTGAGTACCTGGAACTGTAGGTATGCGCCACCATGCCCGGCTAATTTTTCATTTATTATAGAGATGAGGTCTCACCAAGTTGCCTAGGCTAGTCTTGAACCCATGGGCTCAGGCAATCCTCTCACCTTGACCTCCTGAAGTGCTGAGATTAAAGGTGAGAATCACTGCATCCAGTCTTCAAAATATTTTTAAATGCATAAAATAAAACACATAGAATGAAGAGGAGACAAACAGTTCCTTCGATGAAAGACCAGGTTAAGAGTCTGTGGTTCTCAAACTTTAGGCCTGTATCAGAATCACCTGGAGAAATTGTAAAAACACATTGCTGGGCCATGCCTCCGTGTTTCCAGATGATGCTACTGCTGCTCGTCTGGGGAATAATTCACTTAGGAACCACTTACTAGAATGATGCCCAGGTGTCTAACTAAACCAAGGTGGACTTGGTACTACTCACAGTCTTACCTACCTCTCTATCCCCAGCACCTATTGCTTGAACATAGTATAAATTCAATAAACACTTTTCGAACAAATGAAGTGGGAATAAACATACAAGAGTAAATTTTGTACTTAATATGTTGGAAGAGTTATACATTTTTGTTGTTATTTTCATTGTGCTTTTGAAAATAGTCCTCAGGACTCCTAAAGACAAGGAATTATGTCATTTTTAGCTAAAACAAGACCTGGCACCAGAAGGCATAGTACTGGAAGTCCTAGCTAGAGCAATCAGGCAAGGAAAAGAAAGCATATCCAATTTGGAAAAGAAGAAATCAAACTATTTCTGTATGCCGACAATATGATCTTATACCTAGAGAATACTAAAGACTCCTCCAAAAGACTCCAGGACCAGATAGATGAATTTGGTAAAGTTTCAGGATATAAAATCAACACACACAAATCAGCAGCACTGCTATACACCAAGAGCAACCAAGCTGAGAATCAAATCAAGAGCTCAATTCCATTTACAGTGGCTGCCAAAAAGCTAAAAGACTGAAGAATATAGTTAACTAAGGAGGTGAAAGGTCTCTACCAGAACAGCTATAAAATTCTGATAAAAGAAATTGTAGAGGGCATAAACAAATGGAGAAACATCCCCTGCTCACAAATTGGAAGAATCAACATTGTTAAAATGGCCATATTACACAAAGTAATCTGCAGATTCAATGCAAGCCCTATCAAACTACCAACATCATTTTTCATAGAAACAGAAAAAACAATCTTAAAATTTTAAAAAGAGCCAGAATACCCAAAGCAATCCTAAGCAAAAGGAACAAAGTTGGAGGCATCACATTACCTGACTTCAAATTATAATACAAGGGGCAGAGTGTGGTGGCTCACACCTGTAATCCCAGCACTTTGGGAAGCCAAGGTGGGTGGATTGCTTGAACCCTGGAATTCAAAACCAGCCAGGGCAACATAGCAAAACTTCAACTCTACCAAAAAAAAATTTTTTTTTTAATTTAAAAATTAGCCAGGCATGGTGGTGTGTACCTGCAATCTCAGCTATGCAGGATGTTGAGGTGGAAGGATCGCCTGAGCCCAGGAGATGGAGGCTACAATGACCTGCGATCATGCCACTGTATGCCCACCTGGGTGAAAAAGTGAAACTGATTAGATAAACAAATAAATGGAAAATTATACTACAAGGATATAATAACCAAAACAGCATGGTACCGGTACAAGAGCAGACACATGAACAAATGGAACAGAATAGAGAATAAACCCAAATACCTATAACTGATCTTTGACAAAGCAGACAAAAATATAGCTGGGGAAAGCCCATCCTATTCAATAAATGGTGCTGGGAAAATTGAATAGCTACATGCAGAAAAATGAAACTTGATCTTCGTTGCTCACCATATACAAACATTAATTCAAGATGAATTAAAAAAAACCTAAATGTCAGACCTCAAACAAAAGCCCTAGAAAAATACCTAGGAAAAACTATTCTGAACACTGACCTAGGCAAGGAATTTATGGCTAACACTTCAAAAGAAAATGCAACAAAAACAAAAATATAAGTGGGACTTAATTCAACTAAAAAGCTTCTGCACAACAAAAGACATAATAAACACAGTAAATAGGCAACCTACAGGATGGGAGAAGATATTCACAAACTATATATCTGACAAAAGACTAATATCCAGAATCTACAAAGAACTCAAACAAATCAGCAAGAAAAAAAGCAGATGACATCAATAAAAAGTGAGCAAAATACATGAATCTCTCAAAAGAAGATACATAAATGACCAACAAACATATGAAAAAATGTACAATGTCATTCATCATTAGGGAAATGAAATGTAAATTAAAACCACAATGAGATACTACCTTATACCAGTAAAAATGGCTATTATTTTAAAAAATCAAAAAACAATGGATGTTGGCCCAGATGAGATGGAAAGGGTACGCTTTTACACTGTTTATAGGAGCATAAATTAGTACAGCCTCTGTGAAAATTGGTATGGATATTTCTCAAAGAACTAGAAATAGATGTACCATTTGATCCAGCAATCCCACTGCTAGGTATCTACCCAAAGGAACAAAGAGATCATTATACTAAAAAGACACCTGCACTCAGATGTTTTCTGCAGCACAATTCATAATTCCAAAGATGTGGAATCAACCTCAATGCCTATCAACTGATCAGTAGATAATGAAAATGTGATCACACACACACACACACACACACACACACACACACACACACACACACACACCATGGAATACTATTCAGCCACAAAAAATAAAATAATGTCTTTGCTGCAACTTGGATGGGGAATTGGAGACATCAGCCTAAGTGAACTAATGCAGGAACAGAAAACCAAATTCTACATGTTCTCACTTATAGATGGGAGCTCAACTAAAGAACTGCAAAGGGATCTAGAATGGTATAATGGCACTGGAGACTCAGAAGGAACAGGGATAAAGGGGTGAGGGAACAAAAAATCACCTATCTTGTACAATGTGCACAGGTGATGGTGGGGGGTACACTTAAGTCCATACTTCTATGCCACTCTACTATGCAACCATGTAACCAAAAACTATTGGCATCCCCTAAAACTATTGACATAAATAAATAATAAAAAATAAAACAAGACTTGATAAGTTTCAGAAAATGACCTTCAAGTTACCAGTTATAGTCCTCTATAAAAGATTTATAATATATATTTACTTTTCAATTTAATATTTGGACAATCAGTTTAAATGCTTGAATCCCTTTGCTCATATATTACATCTTTTATCAGTGTCAAATAATGAAAATGTTAAGAAACTATAATTTTTAATATATTCAACAAAGTTCAAAAGGTGTTTTAATAAAAGTCTGTAGAGAACCTTTTATAATAAATTGCTGAAAACTGGTGGCTCATGCCTGTAATCCCAGCATTTTGGGAGGCCAAGGCAGGAGGATCACTTGAACCCAGGAGTTCAAGACCAGTCCAAGCAAAATAGTGAGACCTCGTCTCCACAAGAAATGCTTAAAAATTAGCCAAACATGGTGGCATGTCTGTATCCCACCTACCTGGAGGCTAAAGTAGAAGGATTGCCTGAACCCAGGAGGTGGAAGCTGTGGTGAATCATGAGCATGCCATGGCACTCCAGCCTGGACAATAGATAAAGACCTCGACTCGATCAATCAATCCATCAATAGCTGAAAACAGTTTTGTAATGAGCTTCTCAATTGTTTAATTATAAAAGGATGTTTTTCAAGCTTGTGACAGTGCTCAGAAAGCATTTGTTTCCATAAATATTTTAAATATTCATTGTCCATTCTCTTTTCTTATTACACTTCAGATTCAGTCCAGCTTCATCTCAGTTACTACAAGCCAACTAAGAGTCTCATTGCTGAAGTCAAGAGTGTTTGTAAGGTGGCCTGCTCTGTGTTGGTTGCTATGGAGGATGTGAGAGAAGTCAAATACAAAACTGTCCACAATTTATCCCTGTGAATGTAACTGAATCCCTTCAATATGCTACCTATCAGTACATCATTGCCAATATGTTCTTCTAGAAATATGTTTTTTCTTAGAATGATGCTGTAGGTCAGGTGCGGTGACTCACGCCTGTAAACCCAGCACTTTGGGAGGCGAAGGCTAGAGGAATGCCTGAGCCCAGGGGTTCAAGACCAGCCTGGGCAATTTGGCAAGACCTCATCTCTACAACAAATAAAAAAACTAGCTGAGTATGGTGGCACACACCTGTGGTTCCAACTACTTGGAAGGCTAAGGCAGAAGGATCAACTGAGTGCAGCAGGTTGAGGCTGCGGTGGCCATGAGCATGCTACTGCACCCGAGCCTGGGCAACAGAGTGAGACTCCAACTCAAAAAACAATAATAATAATGACGCTTTATCAGTTTTCAAGTCTACATCCCTCTACACAACCCCATCAACTGCCCCATCACTCAACTGGGGTTGCCCTTTCTTCCTTCACAATCTCTCTCACACCTACATTTCTTCCTGTTCTCACCCCTGCCACCCCTGTCCAAGTCCCCATCAGATAGCCTCTGCAGCAGTCCCCCGACCTTTCTCATCCCCACCACCTTTGTCACATTAACCCCTACCTCAAACACATTCCTGACCCAAACAAAATCATTGCCCTGGCAACCAAGTCCTCCATCATTTGATCCCATCTTGAGCTTGTGATCTATTTCTTTCCTGTTTCTCAAAACATACTCCCCAACTCCAGGCAAATGGTACTACTTCCTCTTATCAAAACATGGCCTGTATCTCTATATTTATTTATTTATGTATTTATGAGTTGGAGTCTCACTCTTTCGCCCAAACTGGAGTACAGTGGCCGCTCCCGGCCACCGCAGCCTTGACCTGCTGGGCTCCGGCGATCCTTCCTCCTCAGCCTTCCAAGTAGCTGGAACTACAGGTGCACGTTACCACACCCGGCTAATTTTTTGATTTATTGTAGAGATGAGATCTCGCCAAGTTGCCCAGGCGGGTCTCGAACCCCGCGGGCTCAGGCAATTCACTCACCTCAGCCTCCCAAAGCGCGGGATTACAGGCTGAGCCACTGAACCTGGCCTCTATATTTATTTTGCTGTAACTGTTGTCCCCCTGACAATGTCATCTCGCAACTGTCAAAGTCTTACCCATTGGTTGAGCACGTTCATGAGCCTCCTCCTCCAAAAAACTGTTTCTATCCCAATAGTAATTCTCTTTCCACTTTATTTATTTTTTTATTGTATTTTATTTATTTATTTATTCATTTTGAGTTGGGGTCTCACTCCATCACCCAGACTGGAATGCAGTGGCACGCTCATAGCCACCCCAACATCGGCCTGCTAGACTCAGGTGAACCTTCCACCTCAGCCTTCCAAGTAGCCAGAACTGCAGGTACGCATTACCACATCAGCTGAGTTTTTTTCTTTTGATTTATTGTAGAGATGAGGTCTTGCCAAGTTGCCCAGGCTGGTCTCAAATCTGTGGGCTTGGGCAATCCTCTCATCTCAGCCTCCCAAAGTGCTGGGATTACAGGCTTGAGCCACCACACCCAGCCTCTTCCCACTTTAAACAAAATAAATTGTAACAATTTTGGATAATTGTCTATAACTTCCCTCGATTGCCAGATTGTAAGCATCTATGCAACAAGGATATTGTATAGTACACTTATTACAGGAAAAACATAACAAATCCAAAAATCTGAAATCTGAAATGCTCCAAAATCCAAAAGTTTATGAGCATCGACATGATGCTCAAAGGAAACTCCCACTGGAGAATTTTGGATTTCAGATTTTTGAATTTGGGATGCTCACCTGGAAAGTAAAATGCAAAAATTACAAAATCAAAAAAATCTAAAATATGAAACACTTATGTCCAAGCATTTCAGATAATGAATATGCAACTTGTTGTACCCCTCCGCCCATCTCAGTGCATGGCTCTTGGAGCCAATGCCCCATAAATATCCGACTCTGTGATTCAACTCATTTACAAACACAGGCTCCAGTTGTACTTGTCTCAAAGGGCTTTTGTGAATATCAAACGAGATGATAAAATATTTCTTTTGAAAACACTCTACCAACTGAATTGGTGGGATGACATAATTGGGGAGGCAAATGTACATTCACACAATACCAGAGAACCAGATAAGAGAACAATATGAAAACAAGTGCTAACAGTATTAGCAAGCCACAGAAATTCAGGTGGCAAAGTCCACTCCAGGTTCCGTGGAAGTACTGGGGGACGTTTTCTCTGGAGAGGAAGATTTGAGGCAAGCCCTGAGGGAGGAGCAGCTAAGACTCAGGAAGCCTAGTAAGCCTGCCCAGTCTCTCTAGAAAGCATCTTAAACTCTTCAGTAAATCACCAAGGATCTGAATATGGCAGTCAGAGGTTCATAGAAAGCTTATGCACAGCACTGGGTGGTCTCCTTAAAACAGCCACCACTGTTTCCTCAGCCAAAGGTCAGTGACCACTGCAGGAAAGAAAACAGAATGTTCCTTCAGGGGGGAACAACAATAAACTTGTTAGACTTTAGCTCCATATACACTTATCTTTCTAAATGTCTTACTTGTTCTTGGTTATCGCCTCTATCAAAGACCCTATCACCGCAACGGTTTACATTTAACCACTTTTTCCTGAGAATGCAGGCTGAGCAAACATGTTCAAGGAGTTGTTACTCTGCACAGACTCTGCACTCTGTGAAGCAGGACCCAGGGACGCCCATCAGGATCATTCCCTGTGGCCCTGCACCGCTTGGACTCTGGTATATACATTTAACTAATACTGGAGGGGGCAGAGACAGCAACTCACATGAGTCATAAGATTTTATAATATTTCATTTATTTTTTATTATTATAATTTTCAGAGACGAGGTCTCACTGTGTTCCCAGGCTGGTCTCAAACTCCTGGGCTCAAGCAATCCTCCCACCTTGGCCTCCCAAAGTGCTGGGATTATAGGCGTGAGCCACTGCGCCCAGTCATAGGATTTTTAAAATGTAACTTTCAAAGCAGACATTAAAAAAAAGATCTGTAAGTTGGAAATTTCCTCCTGGCTCCTTTCCTATCACAATGTCTACCTGGTAACAGATAGTCTTCAAATAGACCCCACATAAAAATATTTCTAGAACACTAAATATATTTGTTACTGTCTTTATAAGTCCGATATAAAAGAAAAGGTTAAAAAAAAAACTTCTGGAGACCTGTTTTCAAACTTGCTGCACTTGTTTTAAAAACTGAATAGGGCATATGCCTATTGTAAAATCCAAGAAAGAAAATTTCATACACTGTACCAGGTAACCCAATTGCTAATAGCATGAAACAATCTGGCCAGGCACACAGTAACAGGAAGGAAAGACAAATAGATCTTTCATGTCTGGCGTGGAAAACCTAATAGAAAACTACATTTCCTATAAATTCTAATTAGACTAGAAAGGGTAATCAGAGAATTTTGCTTTGAGCCTGCGATCTGATCTGTCTTTATCATTGTATCAACCGGTAAAACAAACAAAAATCAGCATATTAGTTCTGCATTCCAATTTCAAGCAGCAAAGTCTTTTAGGGTGAAAAAAAAAAAAAAGACAGTCCATACTGACTGACTGGGGAGGTTGGGCTAATTTACAAGATACAGAGGATGCTTTATTTATGGAAGGAAGGTAGGTTAAGCTTTCCTGGGGATAACTTGCGGGCTGCAACAGTCTCACTAGACCACTTAAACAATATCAATAGTTCACTTATGACATTTACACATCTTGGTTAATGTGGCAGAACAAAACCAGAGAACCTTTATGCCAGTCATTTTTTCCGCAGTGACTGTAAGTAAAGGATGACAAAAGGTCCTCATCCCGAGCATCCTAACTAAAGAGTATTCTGAACTCACAGTTCCAAGTCCTCCTCCAGATTGGTTTCAGCTTTCCAAGATCTTAAGATTGAAAGGTAGAAATGGGAGAACATGATTATTATTGTAGTTTGAAAGCTTGTTTGTTTTTTTTTATAAGGTCCCTTTTCATTACAGTCTAAGCATGAAAAAATTGACTTAAAAATGATAGTGTAAGTAATTTTTAAAAAATGCGTCACAGTTTTTATTTTACATGTTTCCAAAGAGAGTAAGTAATTCCGAATAGTGTGAAACCTCATTTATCTGGCATCAAGAGAGCACAGCTCTGGAGGAGTGGTTTCCTGAATAACAAACACTATGCCATTCATTTGCCTGGAGTGGAAGTGTTGTCTCTGCCTGCCAGCACTCCTCCCCAGTGGGGCCTCCCCTCCTCCACTCTGCAGGGCCTGGGCTGGGCTGTCACTCTTGGTATCCTGGCTCCCTTGCCCCAGAGGAAGCATGTGACCCAGACTGAACCAACCTGAGTCATCCTCCCCCTGGATATGGTGATAAACCTAGAAACAGGTATGTGACCTAAGCAGGACCTGTGATCTTTCGCTTAAATTTACTTATGGACATTGGGAAGAAGATTGACTCTTCTCATTTTTATCCAAAGGCCCCAACCATGTAGACTTGGAGCAAGCAACAGAGCCCTAAGAAGTCTCCCTTTAACCTCCTGGGTTCTGCTTTGCCCAAAGCCAGCTCTGTCCTGAACTGCAGGTTACAAAAGCCAAGATGTTCAAGGAGGGTTTTTATCACTTACAACTGAAAGCATACTGATTCATACAATGTCCAAACTGATTAAACTTTACCTGATGCTAAAGGAAACCTTCAAAAATGAACTGCATGCCTCTCTACCTTAGCTGAAGAAAAACAAAGCCACCGTAAATACAATTTAACCTTTCCTTATTGATTTACTCACTTATACCATAACATATGATGTTCTCAAGCACCACTGAATTATCCAAGAATACTTGACTCTGTACTAAACAGACAAACATAGCTTTGTAACGGATTTCTTTCTTCACAATTTTGTAAGCCACATAACACTACCTGAGTATGAGGGGCCAGATGTCAACTTATCCTCCCTTGTACCCGCTACTGCCTCTACTCTCTCAATCTATACAACAGGTGGTTTTTTTTTTTTTCCCTAAACAAATAGCCATTTGCCAAAAAGGAATAAATTAAGGCATGGCAAACTAGTTATTGTAAGTGATGAATCATACCATGTCCTTTGTTTCACAAAGAACAGAGCTTCACTCAAGTTACAAGACAAACAAAAGAATGGGGTTTGGGGGAGCCACTCAACATGGTTTAACCCCCACCCTGGCATCCTGTCCTCTCTCCACCCTCCACATTTTCTCCTTTTCTCTTTGCACAACATGTCCCACTCTCATGGCTGCCCTGGTCAATGGCATCCCTTGTCGCCTGCATCCTTTGAGGACTACCCTCTTCCCTGGGCTGTGAAACCCCCTTTTCTTAGCTAACTGACTTAAGCTCTCAATTTTCCGGTTATAACTACCTAAAAGAGGAATTTGGCTTAACTCTTTTTGAGCTAAACCAAAATCATGACAATGTCAGCCAAGCTCAGCCAATGGATGTCTGTCTTTGGGTTGTGTGTCCACTCCTAGTACAATTAGTAGTAGCCAAAAAAAGGTCTCATTTATTGACTTATTTATTATTTATCGAATCATTTATTTATCACTCACATGTGGCATAGTACAGGCAAGGCAGATACTCTCCTAAGTGCTTTACAAACATTATTTAATTTAATATTCACAATAAACCAATGAAGTTTGTACAGTAACAACCCACTACATAGATGAGGAAACTGAGGAAAAGAGAAGTAAGTAAACTGCCCCAGGACCCACAGCCAGGAAGCAGATTTGAGGTGGCTGGTGCCAGAATTTATACTCTTAATCACTATGACATGAAAACATTCATTAGTTTAGGATTGCACAAGGCTGGGCAAACACACACTCTGGTATCTGTCTAGTACATACTCATCCATCTATCCATTCATATGTGTTGAGCATCTATCACGTGCCAGACACTTTTTAGTCCCTGAGGAGACAGAAGTGAACAAAACACACAAAGACCCTATCTTGAAGGTTTTTATATTCTAATCATATTAAGATTATCCCACACATCATTGTTGGTGATATAGCACACTAGTATTATATATATATATATATCTTTATTATTGAAGTCTATATATAGCCATATTAATAAAGTACACATCTATAGACTTTTGAAAACTGGATAAATAGTAGCAGTCATAGTTGTTATTCTCTAATCTGTCTGGATTACTCTGTGCCAGGAACTACAAGTGTGGACTTGTTTCATTTATACACATAAGTATACTGTGCACACATAAGCACACCCAAGCTCCAAGGCTATATGCTCTATCTAAATTCAACAGATAGATATCCACCTATATATCTATCTCACCTAACCAATCTTGAAAATCTCAGAGAGCTGGTCTCACTCTCAATATTTACTTTACAATTATTTCCTTTAAACCTATCAGGAACATTAAATGCGCTAGACAGTGCTAAAGGCATTACATGCCTGACTTCATTTCATCTTCACGGCCATCCTGGGATGGTTGCTATTATTCCATTACATAGATGAGGGAGCTAAAACTCAAACACCTAGTAATTGGCAAACTCAGTACATAAACCATTTTCTGTCTGAATCCCACTATAGACTATTGGGAAAATGTTACTTTCTGATGATAGGCATGTTATTATAATCTCGCGGAACACTCCATTAAGGAGTAAAAATTCTTTATCTAAGAACGAACATCAGCAGAAACTAATTAACATTAAGCAGAATATCAGCTTGGGCTTTAATCTATGACTAGAAGGAAAAGAATTTCCACTACATATCTACAAAGTTAATTGCTCTTAATTTTTTTTATTTTTATCAATGTATGAGGTACATGTGAAATTTTGTTACGTGTATGTAATTTACTGTGATTAAATCGGAATACTTAGAGTGTCCATCATTTGAGCACAATATATTTTTATTAAGTACAGTCACCCTAGTTTACCATCAAACACTGAATTTATTCCTTCTATCTTACTGCGTTTGAACTCTTTAACCTACTTCTCTTTCCTCCTCTTCCTCCTTCCTCCCTCTCACCCTTCCCAGTCTCTGTTATCTATCTTTCCACTCTCTACCTTCATGTGATCAATTTTTTTTAGCTCCCACATGTGAGAAAGAACATGTGGTATCTATCTTTCTGTGCCTGGCTTATTTCACTTAAGATAATGACCTCCAGCTCCATCCACATTGCTACTAATTACATGACTTCAATTTTTTCATGAACGAATAATGTTTCACTGTGTATATATGCCACATTTTCTTTAACCATTCATCCACTGACAGACACTTAGCTTGGCTCCATATCTCACAAAGTTAATTTATTTCCCTGGCACTATTACTCCGTTCTCTCATCTTCATATTTTCAGATATCAAATACATTTCTTAAAGCGATATAAGGGAGGAAAAATCAAGTATCTTTGAGAACCTGAATTAAACAGAAGGATCAATTCTGTTAAGAGTAGACCAAAGTAAATGAGAACATCCAGGAATCATTCAATAACACAAAGTTGATCAAAAAGTCCTGCTATTTAAACATCTTCTTCACAGGCCTCACCCTGTACCAAGACCTGCCCCTTTCGACCTCCCCCCCTTCAATCAGCTGCCACTTCTGGTATCTGTGGCACTGCCACAATACTGTGAGGACCACGCCTACTACAGGACATTCTTTTTTATTTTTTATTTTTTTGAGTCGGAGTCTTACTCACTCACCCAGACTGGAGTGCAGTGGCATGCTCATAGCCAGAGCAGGCTCAACCTGATGGGCTCAGGCAATCCTTCTGTCTCAGCCTTCCAAGTAGCTAGAACCACAGGTGTGCGTCACCATGCCCAGCTAATTTTTTGATTTATTGTAGAGGTGAGGTCTTGCCACATTGCTCTGGCTGATTTCAAACTCCTGAGCGCAGGCAATCCTCTTACCTCCACCTCCCAAAATGCTGGGATTACAGGTGTGAGCCACCATGCCCGGCCATTCTACCAATCATTTCTGTCACATCTTTTCTCCTCTTCCAAGGGAAAATCCCGAGCTGGCTGTTGTTGCTTCTTTTTCATGTCATATTATAAGAAGCAAAGAAAGTGAAGAGCCTTTAAACACACTATCCACTACATAGTAGGACCAAGTTTTCTTGGGAAATTAAAGGCACGTTTTAAGTATAAAGTAATCTAGAACTATGCCATTAAAGAAAAAGGAAAAAACTTTGCCAGGAATAAGTGTTTTGATCTTCTTTTCTTTTTTTAAACCACACTATTGAGGTACAATTGACATATAAAAGTTGTACATATTTAGTATATACAACTTGATGAATTTGAATTTGGAGATAAATATATACCCGTGAAACCCTCACAATAATCTCTGCTGTAAGCCTATCTATCACCTCCAAAGGTTTCATCCCATTCTCTTTATTTATTATTATTGTTAGTGTGTGTGTTTGATTGTCTAAGCAATCACTTTGGAAGACTTATACACTTTGGCCATATCTTGTCACTGGGGGCACCTACAGAGTCTACAATGTATTTCAAATCAAATCCTTTCAGAGGGGATTTATTTTAAATTTAAATCTCAGTTTTCTCAAGGGAATGGGGTATAACAATCTAGCTAGAACTCAACGTTAAAAGAAAAAAAATGCGACCTTGTTGGGCTGTAAGAAATTCCTAACGTTTTCAGTAATGGTAGTATTGCTGAAAAACAGGTTAAATGTTTAAAGTAACTTGCCTTAGAAGATAATATCAATAGTTTCTTGGAAGAATAAATTCTGATAACTATATCTATTTTACATTTTTATTACTTTTTTTTTAAAGAGACAGAGTCTTGCTATGTTGTCCAGGCTGGACTTAAACTCTTAGGCTCAAGTGATCCTCCTGCCTGAGCCACTTAAGTAGCCAAGACCACAGACACACAACACAGCGTTCAGTTTAAATTCTTATTAGTTTATTGAAACCCACTGCATATTTGTTGGACGTAGGTAGTGAAGGAAAAGTGAGATCATTTATAATTTTCAAGATTGCCATTAGACACATCTCTAATAGATCTCAACTATAAAAGAATTCACTAGTGGAAACACATTTCATTCAGCCAATGGCCTATAGCTAGACCAATGTCCCAGCATCTCAATTAAGAGATGTTATTCTTCAGGGAACAAAACTAATCACACTGATCAACCTCTTGCCTCCCCTTTCCATGTTCTTCCAAGGAATTTTTAAAAAATTGATGTTAATGGACAAACACCCTCCATGTGCAAGTAGAACAGAAAAACAGAAGCAGGTGGTCAAGTAGCTAAGCTGGCAAAGCTTCTGGCCTGTAGCCGGATGGCCTGAATTCAGTCTTGGCTGAGGTTACTGGTGACTCCCCAGTGCACAGCTGTAGAGTAGCCAGGCCCACCTTTCCAAAAATATGTTGAAGTAAGACAAGGAAAGGCATGGCCAAGAAAATACTCACTTGATTACAGAATCTGCAGGTGCCATGATGAACATCAGGAAATCAGCATGTTACTTTAAAATGCTCATGGAAAAAGGGGGAGCAGCAAAAACACATTCTCCCCATGTAGTGGGGTGGGGTCACATATATCCAAGGAATCTATTTTAAGATATCAGTAATCAAAACTGCCCATCCTTCCCTCCTAGTGATCATCTTTTATTTTTAATGCTGGGCCTTTGCACTGTTTTCTTAGTTGCTGGTTC
Organism: Carlito syrichta; assembly: GCF_000164805.1. NCBI lineage: Eukaryota > Metazoa > Chordata > Mammalia > Primates > Tarsiidae > Carlito > Carlito syrichta. The sequence goes on from NW_007250673.1 coordinate 751,798, forward strand.
AAGTCCAACCTGAGTAAACTTGATTAACTCACTTAACTACTCTGTGCCTTCATTGTTTCTTCGGGAAAAAAAAGTACTAAATAATCTCTAAGATCTTTTTAAGTCTTTTAAATTTATCATTATAAAACTAAACCTTTTTGACTTTCTGCTAGGCCAGCTAGCTTCCCACTAGCCCTTCTCATTCTTCATACCTCCAAATAACAATTGTCCTACAACTTAAAACGCATTGACCTGGATGTATAAATATAGTGGTGATCACAATCACATCTAAATTGAAATTTTAAAAGCATATCACTTTTTTGAATCATTGAATCTACCACATGTCACATTTTCTAGCAGAAAAATACTACTACACATAAGTATTTAAAATAGTCTCTCAGTTTAAAATACAAGCTGTCTAGTACTTAACTAGTAAAAAATCAAGTATTAATCAAGTCAAATTATCTTTACAGCATTAATTTTGTTGTAAAACAATCTAAAAGTATGATTCAGAAATTCTTCAAAATATTAAATAAGTCAAAATGTCTTTCATTTGAACTACACTGAATGAGAATTAAACACTTTGGATCTTAGATTCAACATACCTACTCTGATATCTGTGCTTTCACCTGGATATATTGCTTGGAGTTATATAAACCAAGGCCTTAACATCATTCCTTTTGGGTGAACTCCAGCACACATACAAAAAGTTCCTCTTTTTTTTGAGTTGGAGTTTCACTCTGTCGCCCAGACTGGAGTGCAGTGGCACACTCCCAGCCGTCACGGCCATCACAGCCTCAACCTGCTGGGCTCCGGCGATCCTTCCGCCACAGCCTTCCAAGTAGCCGGAACTACAGGTGTGCGCTACCACGCCCAGCTAAATTTTTGATTTATTGTAGAGATGAGGTCTTGCCAAGCTGCCCGGGAGGGTCTCGAACCTGAGGGCTCAGGCAATCCACTGCCTCAGCCTCCCAATGTGCTGGGATTAGAGGCTGAGCCACCAAGCCCGGCCAAAAAGTTCCTTTAAAAACATAGTTAAAAGCCAGACGGGGTGGCTCACGCCTGTAATCCCAGCACCTTGGGAGGTCGAGGCAAGAGGACTGCCTGAACCCAGAGGTTCAAGACCAGCCTGGGCAACGTGGCGAGATGTCGTCTCTACAATAAATCAAAAAATTAGCCAGGCATGGTGGTGCATGCCTGTAGTTCCAGATACTAGGAGGACTGAGGTGAAGGATCACCTGAGCCCAGCAGGTAGAGGTTGCAATGGCAGTGAGCATGCTACTGCACTCCAACCTGGAGGAGAGTGAGACTCTGACTCAAAAACAAAAGCAAAAACAAAAAAAAAAAAACCATGGTTAAGCAATATAGGACTTGGGCAAGGTAAATGCTGATTATGGCTGATGAGAATAATTTTGAATACTATTTAACAGCTCTATTTGTAAATCACTCAAGGGAAAAATCAGGTACATCAGTTATCCTAGTTTGGGTCAGAAGTCGATGAAAAAATGATAGTTTAAGCATGGCAAACTTAAAAAAAACAACATCAGTACCCTGGGTGGTTCTTTTTAGGAAAACACACATATATTTGTGTTATCACTATTGCTCCAAAGTTATAGTTTTCCAAGTAAAACCGGTAGCCACACAGTTTGAAAGATGACATTTTAAACAACAAAATTCAAATACCACTTAGAACAGGATCATTTAAGTCTCTGAAGGATTAAATTGAGAATTGTATGCCCCAAATATTTGCTCTTTTAAGGGAAGCATTTTCTATGAGGGGTTGGAAGGGAAAGGAATTATAAATTATTCTGTGCTTGACTCATGAAAAAATTTCTGAAAAACTTCGCACCAATAGTTAAGGAATGCAGAATTAGGCTGATGGATCTCAATTCTGCATTTGTGAACCATCCAAGGCCCTTTGCTCCCCTCCACCTTTCTCCTGTAGCCCCTAATGAGAATTTTGGGCTCGATTCCAACGTACAAATCAAGACTGAGAGAAGCAGAAATGCTTCATTCCCAACTGCACAAACTAAGTGTCATAGTTGATAAGGGAGGAGAGAGATAAATGGCCAGTATAAACTCAGGGAGCCAGCATTGGGTGGGGCTCGCTTACAAGAGGCACCCAGTAGAAGTTATCCTAATCTGAGCAGTTGAGCAAATCAGCTTGACACCACAAACTCCATCAACACTTTTTCCTGAAACGGTTTCTTAGGCCTCTCAGACCCGATTTATACACAACTAGACGTTCAATTGTTCTCTCCATTCCCACAAGATAGCAGGGGCAAAATTACAAGGAGGGAAAGGGCTGCAAAAAGCAAGTGATAGTCTGATAACAAAATATCAGAGAGAAAAAATAAAAGGCAAGGCAAGTATTCCAAAAGCATATACAGAGGGTGCCAAAAAAATCATTAAAAGATGTTACCTATGTATTACTTTTCAAAGTTAAGTTAAATTACAATAGAAATGTGTCCATTCACTCAACCGTGCTTCTGCCATTTTCTTTGACTATCCTGCCTGTCGCATCGTGATGCTAGCATTCATTTGATTAACGCCATCTTTTGAGCAAATGTCACACTTAAAATGTGTATATATTTGGGGGCACCCCCTGTATTTAGTGTTATTTAGCATAGGAGCAAACCATACTTAGCTCAATAGTTCCAAAGACATTACACGGCAGAACAAGAATTGCTTTCATAATGATGACCTTGATTAGTTACACAAAAGGTCAAGCTATACTCAGAATACTCTAAGAGGGAAAGAATATTTAACATATTTTATACAAATTTTCTTAAGAAATATTTTTAATTAGGGTTCTAAAAGGAGACTCTTGGGTAACATGAGAGGTAACTTGATAAAATGCCTACGTAATCCAAGAAATTTTAAAGCCAAAATTACTGTCCATGAATAAATATCAAAATATTGAGATACTGTATACAGAAATATTATCAGCTACTGCCTCAGAGGATAGTATATACTCAGAAGCAATGTCATATGTGTTTTTAAAAAATTGCTCTTTTAGTACGATGATCCATCCAGTGAGGCATTCTACCTTACAACCAACCGCCATACATTCAAAATGTGATGAATACAAGCAACAACAAAAAAGGTAAGCGTGAATCAGACTCACTTCCACTAAACACGCACAACTTACTTTTCAGGACGTGGTAAATATTTTCAACTCTAAATGTTAGAAAAACTTTCACAAAACAGTTTTGACCATTCTTCAAAGCACAGAAATTTCAGGACTACACTTCAATGGTTTGCTTTTCTACGTTTTTATATCACATTGGCAAGGCTGAATGGCTCACTTCTGATATTAATTTTCTTCTAAAATGGAAAAATAATTAACCCATTTCCCATAAAGATGCAACTAATGAATATAATTACAATCTGCTTCACAGAATAGACTAGCTATTGAAAAGACAAAGCTACAGAAATGAATAGTAATAAGAATTCTGACCAAGTCCTATTTTTTAACTAAGTATAATTCACATAAAAAAGTAGTTGTACTTGTTTGTTTGTTTATTGAGTCAGCATTTCACTCTGTCAATATTTTTATTTTGTGTAGAGATGAAGTTTCACTATGTTGCCCAAGCTGGTTTCGAACCCCTGGGCTCAAGTGATCCTCCTGCCTTAGCCTCTCAAAGTGCTGGTATTACAGGCATGAGCCACCATGCCCAGTCCTTTTTTTTTTTTTTTTTAATATTTAACTTTTTTCCTTTGTCTTTAATATAATATTTGATTCATCAGGGGAAAAAAATCATGTTATTTTTCTCATAGCTCTGGCGACCAGAAGAGAAATTCAAAATCAAGGTGCTGGTAGGGTGGGTTTCCTCTGAGGCTTCTTTCCTTGACTTGCAGATGGCCACTTTCTTGCTGTGTCCTTACTTGGTCCTCCCTCTGAGAACACACATCCCTGGCATCTCTTTGTGTGTACAAGTTCCTCTTTTATAAGGATACTAGTCAGAATGGATTGGGATCCAACCTAAAGGCCTCATTTAATTTAATTCCATGTAAAGTTCCTTTGAGTCACATTTTGAGGTATTGAGTAGGACTGATATGAATTTGAGGGTGGGGAGACGCAATTCAACCTATAACAATGCTCACATGAAATTTAAGGCGAATATTCCAGTAAGTGTCCTGTGCTATATGCATTTTGGGATTTTTTTGTTGTTGTTGTAGTTTTGTTTTGTTTTTGTTTTTGTTTTGAGATAGGGTCTCACTCTGTCACTCGGGTTATAGTATAATGGCATTATCATGGCTCATTGTAGCCTTGACCTCCTGGGTTCAAGCAATTCTTCTGCCTCACCTTCCCGAGTAGCTGGGACTACAGGCACATGACACCATGCCCAGCTAATTTTTTTCACTTTTTATAGAGATGAGGTCTCACTTTGTTGTCCAAGCTGGTCCCTGAGTTCAAGCAATCCACCCGCCCCGGCCTCTGAAAATGCTGGGATTACAGGCGTGAGCCACCATGCCTCGCTGCATTTTAGGATTCTTCATAGCAATTTAAAGAAATGTCTTTCACCTAGAAAGCTAACATCCATTTGACCAGAGGGAACGTTCACAAAAACAAGAACAATATTTCTAGGCTGGGCTCAGTGGCTCAGCCTGTAATCCTAGCACTTTGGGAGGCAGAGGCGAGTGGATTGCCTGAGCCCACGGGTTCAAGACCAGCCCGGGCAACTTGGTGAGACCTCGTCTCTACAATAAATAAAAAATTAGTCAGGCATGGCAGAGCATGCCTGTAGTCTGGCTACTTGGAAGACTGAGGTGGAAGGATCTCCAGAACCCAGCAGCTGGGGTAGCTGTAAGTGTGCCACTGCAATCCAGCCTAGGTGACAGAGTGAGACTCCACCTCAAAAACAAACAAACAAGCAAACAAAAGAACAATACTTCTAGAATAAGAAAAGCTAGAGGCTTTATCTCTTCTTGGTGGACTCTAACTTAAATGTACCAGCTTTCCTCTTGGGGTACTATACTATTTGTCTATAAGAAGAGAGTTTTGGCCAAATCTCTTAGAGGACTCGTCCTCTACGTCTAGTGAGAAATGAACCATTAGAAACACTTGAGCACAGAAAAAGTCCAGATAATCTCCAATACCCATATATGAAGAGAACCAGTGACTTTTAGATAGCCACTACCAGTGTTAAAAACAGAGGTAAAACTCAGGGCAATTGTTCCCTCCAGAACCAGACAACACTAATTACAGTAATTCACATTTTCAAGTATTTATCTTCTGCAATAGAGATAAATTCATGAGCAATCTATCATTAAGTGGAAAACCATAATACCAAATGATAAATATTATATGATCCTGCTACTGTAAGAGTATACCAAAGACATAAGTAAAAATGTAAGGACAGGAAGGAAATACTTTAAAGAATAACAATAGAAATTCCTGTTCTATTCATTTCTGGTAATGGAATTATTGCTAGATTTTGATTCTTTTTCTTTATGCTTTTTGGTATTTCCAAGTTTCCAACCGTGAAGTATTAAATCTTATTTTCTGCTACATAGGTACACATGTAAAAATGACAGCCTGTTATAATGAAAGACCCACCCTGGGTAGACCAGAACCCATAGGATACAGTCTCAGATCTGAACAAACCAGAAATAAGCTTAATCACGTTGTGTGAACTCTTCATGACAATCAGTCTGCTCACATGGACATTTATCATGTCACTGGTACCAAAGACATCTGGCATGTCAACAGCTCAAAGGCCAACCAATGATACTCGGAATCCAGTGTAATCTCTCTGACATTCTATACATTTGCCTGATTACTTCGGTGTCAGATTTTACAGACATTTTATCCAAACAAAACACCAGGGAAGAAACAAACTGCTGAAAAGCATGATTTCCCTTGTGCATTGTGTGTGTGTGTGGGGGGGGGATGGCAAAAGGGATGGCTCTCCAGCCCCTCTGCAATTTGTAATTATTTTTCCATGTTTCAACACAACCGTTTCAACTCAAGGGAAGGAGGGAAATGTCACTTCCGGACAATAGCCCTTGTTGTACTAAATTATTTTCCATTGTCTCTTTCTAAAGACTTAGTGGCGAGGCAGCTGTTTTGTAGGCAGCAGGCCCTCTTATCCTGGTTCCCTAAGGAATCATTTCCTAAAGAGATTAATAACAGAGCCAAACAGAAGTGGCTTGGAGGCCTGCGCTGCTCTTTTAAGGCAGTCAGCAGCTTGTTCAAAAGGGCTCCACTGGGATCTAGTCTGGCTTTCCAAGGAGTTATTAGTTGGACAACATTTAGGAATCACCTGCTTCCAAAGGCAAGTGCACACACTGAGCACACCATGAAAGCCTGCAGGAGACCATAGTCACGGCTAGGCCAGCTGAGGAAAAACTTGGAAGTGCCCAAAGGCAGACTGGCCCAGCAAAACCTCACAGCCAAACATTTCCACTGGTGATTCCAAATGGAATTCCAAGTGACCCCCAAAAATAACTACTTAAGAAGTATCATGTCCAACAATGCAGTGACCATAATAGATAAGTCAAGAGCGCAAGCATGTCATCTGTGTAACCTGGCAACAGTGAAGTACTGATAGTACCAGGATGTGGGGACAAGCCCAGGTAGGTGTCCCATAAGAGTGCTTCAGAGAAGATGACTCTAGACATCCCATATAGGTTTTTCCTTTCTCATAGCCTTTCCCCACCTTCTCTCCTCTGCACCAAATCCCTCTTGATTCTCCACCTGCATTCAGCTCTGCCTCAGTATGCCAGGTATGGCCTGTGCCATCTGCTGACTCCCACTCCCAACAACCTGCAGCCCTTCAACATTTTGGTTGGCTGTGAGAATTGGTGACAATATACCAGACATTAGTATACAACCTGAGGAGCCTCCTATCATCTAAAAGCAGAAACTGCTCTTACACACACATATGTGCACACATATACACACAATGTGGAAGACAGCCATGACCCTCCAAACACACACTGCCTTTTCTAGCTTGAGCTTACCCAAGGACAGAATGATTCAAAAGCTCATCTGACTCATCACTTAATTTAAGGGTCAGCAACTGACATTCTATGATAGAAAGGATGTGGGTGCCATCTTGCACAAAATCGCAAGCTCATAGGTTGTTTTACCCTTTTCTAGCAAAAGGACCCAAAGTCTTCTCTATATATTCACACACAATAAGCAAACACACACATACCACCATATATGTATCTGAAAAAAAAATCATGATTATAGGGAATAAAGGAAAGATTTTAAATAATAATAATTATTATTACTATTTTAATGAAAAGTTCTCACCACCACCTTAGGTAGTGGAAGAAGCTCTTTCCAACCCCTTCCTTCATTGTGACCCAAATGATTCCAGAGTCCTATAATACAATTCAATTTTAGGGCTTTTTCTCACTTCCACATTGTATTCCCAGATGACCGGTGCTTCCGCCTTACTACACGATGCTTTATCTCAATGTTGTCCAAAGTGCTTTTGCTTGCATGCCTACTAAAAGAATTACAGCAACTATATTTCTCCTGGTACATTTTTTAACTTGACAGTCTAATAATTCCGTTCATCTCAAATTTAAATAATGAAAAAGGACATAAATTTCCAAGGTAACATGTCATGACATCTGAAAATTAAACTATAACATGATTCTCTAAAATGTATCCACTGAATCAAAACACCAAGGTATTTGCTATCTGCTATATGTTAAAAAAAAAAAACTGAGAAAGCACATGTGAGTTTTTCTTTATTCTCCTTGCATTTGTATTTTCATTCCATTATCTTCACAGAATTTTATCTTAATGTAAAATATTTTTATCTTTGAAAGTTTTATTAATCACTCTATCATATATATCTGTAAATTAAGTATATCTAATATATATGCATAATTTACTGAAAATTGTTATGTATATGTAAATGTGAATTTTAAAGTTTCTTGTGGCCATAAAATGCTCATTTTTTTAACTGGATGATTTATATTTGTTGTATATAATTGATAAAACATAGATATTACATCTTTTATAAATTATTAGTAAGAATAAAAATTGTTTTAAAAATGCATCTCTTAACAAGACAAATCAGATACTTTTTCCAATTAAATTATGCAGTTGTAGATGAATATTGCTAAAATGAGCATCAATTTTATTCCTATCTTCTGCCCTCCCCTCTTTTAATCTAAAAGTTACAAAACTTGTTCTCACCAATAACTACATAGAAATTTAAGTGTGCTATAATAATTTTCCCCAATAGTTTGAATTCATTCTGGGACTTATGCCAAAAACATCTCAGGGTGATCTATCACCAAAATTATTTTTAATGATCAACTGACAACTCAATTAAGTCCTCTTTCAATTTTGTGGAAAATAAAGAATTGGATGCCACCTAAATTGCAAAAGTATTTGTTATCCTGTCATTAGAGTCATTAATTTTCATCAACACCAACATCACTATTTCAATCACTCCTTTGTTTGGAGCCCAGGTGTTTTTTTTTTACCCTGGGTTGAAAGAACACTCTAGTAAGAACAGGGTTATGTGGGAGCTTGGCCTTTCTCATACTGAGTAGGAGAAGATCTGTTGGGAAAGGAGACTGACTATAGGTACTAAAGAAAGAGCACATATGAAAGTTGAGATCTGGAAATAGAATTTCTTAAAGCTACCCCTATGCCTCCCTGCCATCCATCTCCCCTCAGCATGTACCCACTAGTAAGTCTCTGTGCCCACGAATCCCTGTCTGAAGGTCTCCACTTGACTCCACGATGTTCTATTGGGTCCTGACTCCAAAGACAACAAGGGACTGGGAGCCTTGTTCACCCCTTCTATAGTCTTGCAGTCCTGTCTGTATGACCCCTCATTATACATTTCCATTAAGAATGATAACACAAATTTATTTATTTATTTATTTTTGAGTAGGAGTCTCACTCTGCTGTCCAGGCTGGAGTGCAGTGGCACACTCACGGCCATTGCAACCTCAATCTGCTGGGCTCAGATGACCCTTCTACCTCAACCTCCCAAGTAGCTGGAACTACAGTTGCATGCCACCATGCCCAGCAAATTTTTTGATTTATTGTAGAGATGAGGTCTTGCCAAGTTGCCCAGGCTGGTCTTGAAATCCTGGACTCAGGCAATCCTCTCACCTCCGCCTCCCAATATGTTGGGATTATAGGTGTGAGCCACTGTGCCTGGCCTGACAATACAAAATTTTTAGTGACCCAATTTCTTGGCATAGAAAAGGTATCAGAAAAAAAAAATCTCATATATACAATGCCTTTATTTGGCTTCTTCAGAATCAAAACAGAAAAATCTGTACGTTGCACAAACCTGCCAATTACTGTATTTTAATTACAGCAATTTTTACCCCCCAGAGTCTCCTAACCACCAAGTCCTGCTCAGCAACAATATGGAAACTGAATCATTAGAGTAAGCTGTCTCCTGAGTATCTGCTTCTTTTAACCAAGTGCATTTGCTTTGAGAGCGCTATATTCAGGGCTGAGATTATGCACAAGTTAAAAACAAGTTTGCTTGTGGTTATTTGCATTTGTTTTTAATAAAACTATTTTTTATATATTTTTTTCATTTTTCATTTTAAAAAAAATTTTGTAGAGACGAGGTCTTGCTATGTTGCCCAGGCTGGTCTCAAACTCCTGTGCTCAGACAATCCTCCAGCCTCAGCCTCCCATCGTAGATATGAGCCACCATACCTGGACTGTTTTTAATAAAATTATTGCACATATGTTGGTCATTTAGGTGTGAGCTGCCTTGTATATAATTTTCAAGATCTTGGTCATGGTGTCCCTTTGTGACATAAGTTCTCTAGATTATGGGTATAATGAAGTGGGGTGAGGGTGGGAGGGAAAATAATTATCCTGCCAACCGATTTCTAATTCTAGTCATTATTTCCAACAATCAAGCTCCAGGGCACACAATCACAACCAGCACAAGTCACTGGGGAGATGCTAGAAATCTGTGATCCTTGCAGAGTGGTGACTGTCCAGCTGTTACAGACAGCAGCCTCGGCTGAGGAATTTGTTAGGAGTCAATGCTCAGGAATCAGACAGACAGGGCTCAAAGTCTGTTATCACTCCTTACTATACCTGTGTGACCTTGGGCAAGTAAACTTTCTGCATCTTAGCCTTCCACAATACAGGGATGATAATAACAGCACCTATCTCACATGGCTACTGTGAGGCATAGACCAGTTAGGAATGCATTTAAAAGCACTTAGCCTGATGCCTGGCAGATAGAACTGTTCATTTAATAGTAGTTGTTTTTAAAATATCCTTACACATTTGTAAACCAATTCCCTTGGATTCAGAGATGATATGTCAAATGCAATTGGGGAATACGGATTTTTTTCCACAAAAACTTTAAGTCCTTTGATAAGATTAAAAAAAGAGTCACCCTTTAGAGGAAGATCTTTATCAACACAGCATTAGGTTTCCTTAAAGAAGAGGACACCTGCTTTGCAGAAATGCTGTTTATCTCATGCTATGTAGGCACCATGGGCAGTCTTTTGGACACGACTGGCCATCAGTCCTCATCATATTCTTTTTTTTTTTTTTTTTTTTTTGAGTTGGAGTCTCACTGTTGTCCAGGCTGGAGTGCAGTGGCACACGCACAGCCACTGAAGCCTTGGCCTGGTGGGCTCAGATGATCCTTCCACCTTAGCATTCCAAGTAGCTGGAACTACAGGGATGTACCCCCACACGTGGCTAATTATTTTTTTTTTCCTTATTGTAGCAATGAGGTCTCATCAAGTTGCCCAGGCTGGTTGGGAACGCCTGGGCTCAGGCAATCCTCTCGTCTCCACCTCCCAAAGTGCTGGGATTACAGGCGTGAGCCACAGCACCCAGTCACTCTCATCTTCTTAGCACAAGCTGTGTGTGTGTGTGCGTGCGTGTGTGTGTGTGTGTGTGTGTGTGTGTGTGTGTTTGTGTGTTCATACATGCAGCACACCCATCCCCTGGGACTTTCATAACGATAGTACAATGGCTGTGGGACCATGATTGACCTGACAAACAAACTATACTAAGTAAGTACCCAGCATCAGGATGCAAAAAAATCCCAAAGCACATATTGACACGAGTATCACTCTTGCTCCCTAAGACCACTCCAAAGATTGCTTCCAGTCTCATTCTTTCATCACGGTTACAGAAGAAATGTAATTTTCTATCACAGCAGTGCACGCACTAAGAGCGTTGCAGTGTCCCTGTACCAGGATGTAAGGAGGTTAGCTGTACCATTTATTGGGTCCTTCTGAAGTGAGGCTTTTTGCTATGCTTTTCTTCCTATTTAATTTTTAATGGTTTCAAGTCATTTTTTAATTTAAATGAATATAGGATTTTTGCCGGAAGAGAGTCAAGGAGGGGAGGTATGAGAGATAAAGAGAATCATCAGTCACAGTCCATCTACCTCCCAGCCATACCTGTTCAAACGACTCGCTTTGTACAGGACTGCCCCTTCATCTCCGTTTCCTGCCCCTGCAACTTAGCCAGGAATAGAAATACTCACCAGAAAAGAGAATACCCACCAGAGCAGTGCAGGAAAACAGCTGAACCAAAAATAAACGGCTTCCTCACATCCCTTCTCAATACCAGACACACGCTAACATATCCTGAATTCCAGTCTGACAAAGAAGCTGCCTCAGCCACGATGACAAGGACATTACTTGGATTCTGGCAGGAGTTACTCATGTGAAAATGACTGGTTTTGAGCACTTTTTCAAAAAGTGATCCAAAAAACAAAATTATGTTTTCTATTCCTCAGCCATCACACTTCCCTTCATACCCCTCCGTCATCCTCCATTCAGAACCATAAAAAAGCTCAGACACAGAATTAATGTGCACATGAAACAGGCTGCCAAGTCAGAAGCTTTTGTATAAATTCCATTATGCTAACCAATCCATAAGAAATCAGGACAAAATCCCTTCGAAGGATTACCTGAAAGACGTAGCAACTTCAGATATAAAATGAACCTATGATAGTAAAAAGAATAAACATTTTTAAAAATTGTGTTTGAATTTAGTCAACTCCTCAAAAGTTCTAATAAAGAGTACTCAAGTCGGGCATGGTAGCTCACGGCTATAACCCCAGCATGTTAGGAGGCTGAGGCAGGAGGACTGCTTGAGCCCAGGAGTTCGAGACCAGCCTGGGCAACATAGCGAGACCTCGTCCCTACCAAAACATTGAAAACTTAGTCGGATGTGGTGGCACATGCCTGTAGTTCTGCTACTTAGGAGACTGAGGTGGAATATACCATAAGTCCAGGAGTTTGAGGCTGTGGCAAGCTGTGATCATGCCACTGTACTCTAGCTGGAGGAACAGAGTGAGACCCCCAACTCAAAAAAAAAACTCAAAGTACTCAGAAAGTTAAGATGCTTATTTATTTAATAGAAATAGAAACAGAAGGGATCACAAGAAAAATAAAACTTCTAAGTGAACTCCCTACAAGCATTGCCTTATAGATAAATATGGTGCTAACATATTATTTGTTAGGGAGTTTCAGTAAAACATCCAGCACAAAGAGTTTTTAAAAATCCAGATGCATGTACACAAAAACCTAGGAGCAAATTAAACATGCTTGGCACTCAAAGAACCCCTTTGAGGAGAACACAGCTGCTTCAAAAGGAAGATTTTCTAGAATCACTATGTGATTTTTTGACACATAAGGTCACCTCAAAACCCCTTCTTTCTCACCCTATAAAAACCAGCTTAATTAGAAATATGGAAATAAAAATGGCAGTTCTACTGTCAAGATTTAGGAGATTAGGATAGCTTTATTAAAACCCCTCAAAATCAAAAATATACCAGTGAAACAGATACTGCAAAGGTGTGATGAATATTAAACTTAGGCTCGTGTCACTTTAGCATAAGTACTGTTCAATTTTGACTCTTCATATTATATGAACTTCTGACATGTTGTTAATAAACTGACAAGTTGTCAATCCAGTTTTAAAAGGTGGTGGGGGTGAGGGGGCACCCACAACATGAGTTTCTTGTTCTGCAGTACAAGCCAAAAGTCTAAAACAGAATGTGACTGGAAAACACAACTCCAAAGGAAAAACTAAAATTTAATAGCTTCCAATTTAACCATCAAGCCGCCCTCAATGCATGTAGTCATAGTTCATTATTCAGAAAACTGACCATAAAACAAAAATGGCACTCACAGAGCTCAAGCTTAGGCATCAGCAGAACTCAGACAAGGAAGGAGCAGCCCACCTCAACCCAGAACCCTCAGACAGCTTTAAAACAATACTGGAGAACCCTGCCCTCCCAAACTGTGCAAGACATCAAGAGACCAAAGAGCTCAAGAAACAGAAGCGTGGCACTCCCTACACAAAAATACCCTCTTTTTTCAGCAGACAACCTGGACCCCACAGGCCTACACAGCACAATCTGCCATCTGCCAGGCAGATCAGACAGAAATTCTTTTCTTCCAGGCTTGGAGGCAAGTGTGAGTTGATCCTGTGGCGTCAAAGGGGTCTGAATTGGAACTGTGGGCATGTAGTTAAAGGCACAGGCTTTTCCTTAGAACACTGTCTCAGAGAACGTGCCCAAGATAAAAGCACAGCCTGAGAGAGTCACTTATGAAGCTCTGTCGATGCCATGATGACAGCATGAGCTTCCTGGATGCATGTCTGGATGAGGCACTTCCCAATGGGTAGCATCCTTCTTTTAAGCCAGGGTCCCCACAGTGCCATGGCACTTTGTGGCTGTGCACTGCTCCGCTACCTTAGGCAAAAGGCTTGGCAAAGCAGATTGCTGTAATTTTTTTTTTTTTTTTGAGTCATAGTCTCACTCTGTCACCAAAGCTGGAGTGCAATGGCACACTCACGGACACCACAGCCTTGACCTGCTGGGCTCCAGGGATTCTTCCACCGCAGCCTTCCAAGTAGCTGGAATTACAAGCATGCACCACCACGCCTGGCTAATTATTTTGATTTATTGTAGAGATGAGGTCTTACCATGTTGCCCAGGTTGGTCTCGAACCTGTGGGTTCAGGCAATCCTCTCACCTCAGCCTCCACACCCAGCTTGCTTTACATATTAAAGGGTAATAAGAAGTGCTGGGATGACAGGCGTGCGCCACCACACCCAGCTTGCTTTACATATTTTTTAAAGGGTAATAAGAAGACTCTCCATTCATAACTGCTAGTCCCTCCAGTTAGCAATCCCACATTGGTGACATGGCAGTCATTTTGCTGAAGTTGATAAAAATGGCTCACCTTAACTGCATTTTTAAGGCAAATTTTAGTAAAAAGAGGAGCAAAATGGTTTGCACATAGTTTTTCCTCTTGAGCAAGCGGATAAGCTGAAAAATGATACTCTTCAAATGTTGCTGATTTTGCTCATCGGTTGTACTGACATCATTTTACAGACCAGTAAAATATTAGAGATATTATCCAACGTGGGCAAGGGAGAGAGGAAAGAAGCAGGTTGGTGGGAATATAACATGGTACATGTTTTTAGAAAGATAATTTGTTACGATCTACAAAAATTTTAAATGTGTGTCCAATTTGACCCAGCGAGTCACATCAAAGACTTATTCCACAGAGATATGTTCCCATGTGAAATTACATGATTACATATATTTACATATCATGTAAAAGCAAAAATCTTCGAGACAGCATTGTTTAGAAATGCATAATATTAGAAACCAGAAGGGGAATTGTATAAATGAAGTATGATACATTCCCACTGTGGAACAGTGTGCGACTCTTAGAAAGAGTGACAGGAAGCAGGATCACAGGGTTGAAATGGATAGAACAGTAGATGTATTTGTATCTCATAAAATTAAGAAAAATATTTCTTCCCTGAGCATTCTGTGTACTAGTCTGGGCACCTGTGCCCCAAAAGTTCACAAAGAACAGAGGGGACCTCTAGGGCAGGGGTTCCCAACCATTTTGGCATAAGGGACTGGTTTTGTAGAAGACAATTTTTCCACAGATGGGGGTGGGAGAATCATCAGATTCTCAAAATGAACGTGCCACCTAGATTGCTCGCATGTGTAGTTCACAATGGGGTCCGTGTTCCCATGAGAATCTAATGCTGCCACTGATCTAACAGGAGGTGGAACTCCACTCACCTAGTTTCTAACAGGCCATGGAGAGGTACTGGTCCACAACCCCAGGGGTTGGAGACCCCTGCTCTAGGGCAAAAACTTGAGGCAATAGGGCACAGGACCAGGAACTGCAACAGTCACCATATCATCTAACCCTTTCCACTTTTTGAATTTTATACCAAATGCTGTCAAGTATTACATGAAAGACTATGCATTCTGGAGTCACACCACCTGCCTTCGAATATCAGTTGTACATACTTTCTCAGGATGATCCTAGACAAATTACTTGACCACACTTCCTCAGTTTTTTTAGCTGAAAAATGTATTAGCACTATCTATCCCACAGAGTTGTTGGTGATACATGTAAAGCACTTAGAATAGTGCTTGGCATGCAACAGGCATCAAATTTAAGTATTATGATTATTTTTGCTTTTATATATAGTTTTTCAAATAAATAAATTTTACAATAAGTTAATTTTTAAGAGACAGCTAGATTTTACAATGTACTTCTATGGAAAGATCTTTCCTTGATGTAGTATTTATTTAGTTGTTTGTTTGTTTGCTTGTTTGTTTACCTTTAGTTGGAGTCTCAATCTGTCGCCCAGGTTGGAGTGCAGTGGCACGCTCATGGCCACTGCAACCTTGACCTGCTGGGCTCAGGAGATCCTTCTGCCTTAGCCTTCCAAGTAGCAGGAACTAAAACCCTATGCCACCACACCTGGCTAAATTTTTTATTTATTTTAGAAATGAGGTCTCACCAAGTTGCCTGTGCTGGTGTGGGACCGGGCTCAGGCTTCATCGGCCAAAGTGCTGAGATTACAGGCGTGAGCCACTGTGCCTGGCTATAATTTTTTTTAAAGCTAGTCATAGAATATCAACAATGTGATAGCCTTTTAAAAAATACACACACCAACAGAATAGGAAAGGATCTGAGAGCCTCCAGTCCAAAGAATCAACAACAATAATTTGTATGAAAGAGAGTGTGAATTTGGATGGATTTAGAGTTTATCATACTCAGTGATCTATCACAGAAACAGAAAACTGAATATCACGTTCTTACTCATAAGTGGACCTTGAACAATTTTCGTAATACTATAAGAAAGGGAGTGGCAGTAGTGGGAAACTGCAGGGGTGGGGGGGCATTGGCAGTAGTGGAAAAATGCCAGGGGAAGGGAATCCACATCTTATCAAGAAGGGTACCTGCATAATGAACATTTGGGTTTTGTTTGGTTTGTTTTGTTTCTTGGAGTTGGAGTCACTCAATCGCCCAGGTTGGAGTGCAGTAGCACGCTCACGACCACGACAGTATCGACCTGCTAGGCTCAGGTGATCATTCCACCTCACCCTTCTAAGTAGCTGGAACTACAGGCATGCGCTACCATACCTGGCTAATTTTTGATTTCTTGTAGACATGAGGTCTCACTGTGTTGACCAGGCTGGTTGAAAACCCAGGGGCTCAGGCAATCCTCTTGCCTTGGCCTCCCAAAGTGCTGGGATTACAGGCTTGAGCCAGTGCGCCTGACCCATAATGAACATTTGTATACCTAACCCTGAATTGTACCCCACATCTTTAAGATTAAAAATGTAATAAAAAAAAAAGAGTGCAAGAAGGAGGTAAGGAAAGACTCCAGTTTCATACTCTGCATTTTTCTGTCACATTTTAACTTTTTTGGGGTTTTTTTGGCTCAGGGTCTAACTCTGTTGCCCAGGTTGGAAAGCAATGGCACTATCAAGGCTCACCACAACCTTGACCTCCTGGGCTCCGGTGATTCTTTCACCTCAGCCTCCTGAGTATCTGGAACTACACGCACATGCCACCACACCCAGCTTATTTTTTGCAGAAATGAAGTCTCACTCTATTGTTCAGGCTGGACTCGAAATCCTCCTGCCTTAATCTCCCAAAATGCTGTGATTACAGGTGCAAGTCACCATGCCTGGCTCCCGTTTCAACTTTTAAGTATAAATTGTATGTGTGTGAGACAGATAAAATTAATTAAGAGTACACAAAGGAACAAGGAGCAAAGCCTCTTTTCACTAAGGAAACTGTAGGTTCACGCAAAATAATAAATACCACCCCTTTCACCCACTGAAGAGACAGAGGAAGTAGATCAAACTGAAACGTCAGCTTTATGGCCAGTAAACTCCCCATGGAAGGACTCGGCTAGGTGTGTAGATATTTGGCTCACTATTGAGGCACACTAGACACAGAATACAATGAGAAAACAAAATAATGTCCCTCTGGAGTTGTGCAACAGGGTGACCACAGGACTTCACAACACCCTTGTTCAAAAGATCAAAAGGAACTGCCTGGGCCACAGCACAGCTGACTGGGACGAATGGAGCTCTGAATGCTTTCTAGCTGCCACTTGTGTAGTACACAAACCACATCCTTGTACACAGGGCCCAGCTAACACTGCCCTAGACTAAGTTCAGATCATAAACATGCAGGCTCCCCACACTGCCACTAACCTCACAAATCAGAAGGCAGCCTCTCTGCAGAGGGATGACGTCCATAGACAGGAGGGACTGAGCCAGGCCAGCCCAGTCTGATCTTTCAAACTCGCCAGCCAATTGCCAATCAAGCGAGGCAGGGAGAGGGAACAGAGGCAGAGAAAGGCCCATAACTGCTTCTTTAATGGAAGGTCTTCTATTTGGGAACAGGAAGAGGGGACCTATGTGTTAGCTCATTTAAAAAAAAATTTTTTTATTTTAAAGATGTGGGGTACAATTCAGGGTTAGGTATACAAATGTCTATTATTCAGGGACCCTTGTTGATGAGGTGTGCGCCCCCTAACCCCCAGTAGTTTCCCACTACTGCCAATCCCTCCCCTGTCCTCCCTTGGTGGTTTCCCACTACTGCCAATTCCTTTCTTACAGTATTATGACAGTTGTTCAAGGTCCACTTATGAGTGAGAACATGTGATACTCAGTTCTTTGTTTCTGTGACAGATCACTCAGTATTATAGCCTCTAAGTTCATCCTTTAAGCTTTATTATAAAGGTACAATAGTCAAAACAGCCTGGTACTGGTACAAGAACAAGCATAAAGACCAATGGAACAGGTTAGAGATCCCGGAAGCAAAACCTCAATTTCTCAACTAACTCATCTTCAACAAAGCCTCCACTATCAACCATTAGGGAGAAGAGAACCTATTCAGTAAATGGTGCTGGAAAAAATGGCTGACCACATGCAGAAGATTAAAAGAAGAGCCCTACCTATCACCACACACAAAAATCAACTCTAAATGGATCAAAGACCTAAATGTAAAACCTCATATAAGAACCTTAGAAAATGCAGGAGACACCCTTATGGAAATTGGAACTGGCAACCAATTCCTGGTCAAAACCCCAAGTTCCCATGCCATGAGAGATAAGATAGACAAGTGGGACCGCACCAAACTGACAAGCTTCTGCAAAGCCAAAGAAACCATTGAGAGAGCAGGGAGACAGTCCACCAGACTGGGAAAAAAATATTGGCCAACTGTATATATGACAAAAGCCTAACATCTAGGATCTACAAGGAACTCAAATGTGTGAAAACAAAAAAACAAACAACCCCATTACAAAGTGGACAAAAGATATGAATAGATACTTCTCAAAAGAAGACATACAAGCAGCCAAGTGTTAGCTCTTAACAAAGATACTATCAACATAAGGTATTACCTACAATTTTATAAAGCAAGACATCAGTGAGACATGGAAACCAGAAAGGACAAAAGAAATTTCAAACAAAAGGTATTGATAAGAAAAGGATTCCAGACTCCACTGATGGTCTGAAAACTGTGTGACTGTGGCTTTCATGCCCTCACTGAAAACGGTAGGCATGCTCACTGCCTCGTCACCTCATGGGATTATGTCTACCAGGATTTAAACCTGGGTTTCTCAAAGAGGGTGCATGGGCATGTGTGACAGACAGTTCTTGCTATTGAAGGCCATGTATTATACCCAGCCTTGTCCAATAAATGCCAGCAGGACTTTCCAATCACTCTAACCACCAAAAAACAACACATTTCCAAACACCCCAGGAGTGAGGGGTAGGTGGTTCAATCACATTGAGAACCACTGATACTAGAGTAAGGTAATGTGTCAGATACAGGTAGTATTATGACGATGACAATGTTTATGGGAATAATCTAGGTCATCTCCCCAGTTATTATGCTGTGTCTTTATCCAGGAATGCCCTCTCCTATTTTGTCCACCTAGTAACTCCTACAATACCTTCTCAACTCTATTTGGATATCACCTTCTCCAGGATGCACTGCCCAGGTCTGTGCAGACTTTTGTCACAACCAACCTGCCTCTCCTAGGACCATAATCAGTGACTCCTGCTCGGTCCTCTCCATGCAAATTTGAGATCTTTAGGATTCACTCTTCAATCTCTGTGCCCTCAGCACACTACGTGTGCCTAACACACAAACCTAACGCATATTTAACAGATGAGTGAGTTTCTAAGCTTTTTAAAGTCTAAAAATCCTCACTCTCCAATGTAGACCTGGCACCTAGCACAGTGCTCGGCTAAAGGAGGAACTCATATATCAATGAAAACTGCACAAACACAACTGCACAGGTGACCACCACTTGCTTATATAACCAGGCAGGGTCAGGTTTTCCCAAATGTTCCCCTCTGTATAACCAGCAGGCACCTCCCGTGGGCACTGCCTTGGGTAATGTCTTCACAGCCTGGTGCTATAACCTCCATCTCACCCTCATGCAGGAATGTTCCAATATGGTCCTTGGCTAACTCTAACTGATGTGAGGTTTCATAGCGCTTATCCTCCAATTTGTCATTCATGTTTCTTCTTTTTCCTTTTGCAGCAAAAGGTACAAGCTACTATCCTTCTTTTGGTGAGTTCCAGACAGAATAGCATGGACTCTCCTCACAAAAATGCAGTTCCCTAGAGGTCTTCCCTGACAATAGGTCTCTGTTCCTATAGTTACATGCCTTGGACACAGGTTCCCAGAGTGTGGGCCAGATTCTTCTCAAGTGACTTGAGAAGCCTTTCTGTCCCTTCAAAGTCTTTAGCAATAACATCTGTCTGTCCTCTACAATCATCCTGGCAGAGTTTGCTGAGGGTCTTGAGAGAAGGGATTATGGATGATATCGTGACCAATTATTTTAACTGGAGCTGACTTCCATCTTGAACTCAAGGGCATTCATAATAATCCCTCATGCTTGTGACGCACTTTATCTTTACATGGCTCCACCAAAATGATCTCACTTGATCATGATAATTATATGGTAGATAAACAAGGCAAGTAATATTGTCCATGTTTACAGAGCAAGAAACTAAAGCTTAGGACCCTTCCCACATTAAAGAAAAACCTACATAGTTATTTTATAAAAATGATAAAGAATTCGGCCAGGTATGGTAGCTCACGCCTATAATACCAGCACTTTGGGAGGTCGAGGTGGGAGGATTGCTTGAATTCAGGAGTTTGAGATCAACTTGAGCAACATAGCAAGACCTCATCTTTACAAAAAAGAAAGAAAATTAGTCAGGTGTGTTGGCACGTTCCCATAGTCCCAGCCATTTTTGAGGCTGAGGCAGAAGAATCACTTGAGCCTAGGAGGTCAAGCCTGTGGTGAGCCATGATCATGTCACTGCACTTCAGCCTAAGTGTCAGAGTAAGCTTTGACTTAAAAAAACAAAAACAAACCAAAAAAACCGATAGTACTGAACTGTAGAGCACCCAGTATACACAGCACGGCAGTGTGGAGGTCACAGTTGGCCTGGGAAATGCAGCATTGAAGTACAGGCCACACTGCTATTCTCATCTGATGACAGTGACTGCCTGGCAGGATCTGGTTTGATCTGCTACTTGATATGGACCCAGGTATGTACAAACCATGTGGGAGATGGTCAAGCTGCTGCAGATGTGGAAAATAAGTACACAGAAGAACAAACTGAGATAGTCCTTCAAACTAACAGCAGGACTGAACTCCACTAGTCACTTCATTTGCTGTATCTTAACTGTGTCATCATTAAAATGGGAACAACCCTTTCTGCTTACTTCGAAAGAATTAAACAGATCAAAGAGGACCAGCAGGAAAGCATTCCAGTTAGTAGAAAGCCCCATTAAATGGAATGGGGCATTATCATTCTACACACAGGAAGGGATGACTTAAGCATCCAAGTCTTACTCTGTGAGACCTGATGACTTCGCAAGGGAGTCAGAACGTGGGTCACCATCAGGAAGCTATCTAGGGTAAAAGTCCCCTGAGAAAAAAGACACTCCGTTTGACCACAACGCTAAATTTCACAATGGTGTTATCATCAGTTCTCCCTGGCACCACCCCAGACCCATCGCTAAATGACAGGCAGGTATCTTCACCTTCATGGAGTCTATTTTCACAACCTGCTCCTCCCAGATTATGAATTCACTCCTAGACTGCCTTTCCTAAGTGGAATTCAGTCTTTCATAGATCACCTGACCAGTGTTGACTATTGCGAGGTGGGAAGGTGCCTGCCATCACTGGCTGCAGCTGAGGGGAGAAGTCACTTTGGTGGGGGGACTGTCCAAGCTGCACACGTAGGGCAGGTGTCTCGAGTCCCATCCTCCTGGAAGCATATTCTGCTTGACTGAGTCTCAGCCCACATTCCCGTCTGATGAGCACTGCAACAGGGCCGCGCAACCTCTCTGGGACATCCTTGGGGTTCTCAACAGGGAGCAGATGGTCAAGGACTCACTTCAGCACAGAGGTTTCAAGACCACAGGCTGCCAACCACTCACCTTGGCTGTGCATCAACAGCCATCCCGCAGCCCTGCATCCTGGTGAGGTTGCTTGGTTTCAAAAGAGGGAACATGTGATTCAGTACACACTGTGAATTTTTTTTTTTTTTTTTTGAGTCTGAGTCTCACGCTGTCACCTAGGCTGGAGTACAGTGGCAGATCACAGTTCACTGCAACCTCCAACTCCTGGGTTCAAGTGATCGTTCTGACTTAGCCTCCCGAGTAGTTGGAACTACAGGCATGTACCACCACGCCCAGCTAATTTGCTGTGAATTTTGTCAGTCACTTAGTTTTATAGTATTGGACACACCCTAGTCCCACACCACCACCACGCCGCCCCTCCTCCAAGACAAAACAAACGAGCAACCAAAACATGACCGAAGAGACACTATAGCATAGTGATTAAAGGTACCAGGTATCACAGCTCCATAACTCATCAGCCTTGTGATCCCGGACAGGTGCCGGAACATTTCTGTGCCTCAGTTTCTCATTTGTAAAATGTGGATAAGAATAGTATCCACATCATGTAGGTGTCATGAGCACTGAGTGAAACAATGCATACACAACCTTGGCATAGTGCCTGACACAGAGTAAGAGTTCAGTAAATGTTTACTAGTGATAGAAACGCAAGGTACTGCCTATAATATTCGACATCATCATTAGATATGGTAGCATTAACAATCTGAAATAAAATTAGCATTAGTACTAAGGGAGAAATGCAAACACAAGAATCTTCTCACTGTGCTTAATGAGACACTCACAGAAAAACCATAGCATTTGGACCTAATGTTCACCAGATATGCCACAAGAGATTTCCTTTCGAGAAATATTGTAAACACACAAAAAATGTCAGTTCCCCCTTAGAGTACTGCAAGAACTCTTTGGAGGGTGATACAAAAGGGGCGTATAAAAGAAGTCTCTTTTATTAGAGAAATAAAAGTCATCCAGCAAATATGCCATGGCTATTGAAAATGGTAAGACAAGGAGGAGGGGATTCCTAGTTAAATTTTTTATACACACATCTTTGTTTCTCTTTTTTAAAAAGCTGTTAATACTGATGCCTGGAGAAAAAAATAAAAAACAGAGATATTTTCTAAAGCCAAGCATGAGCTAGACTAGCATTTGTCAGTTACTTTTTTCTTTTAAATCCTCCTTAAAACATGCAATTGCTCAAATAAATTTTAAATACACCAACACACTAAGAAATTACAGAACTCAATACCAAAATAATTCATGTGTTACAACCATAATTACTTCTGTAGCTAGAAAATTATTATGCTCATAAGAAAATTCTGGCAAATTGCTTAAAACATTTCCCTTCTGAGTTAATCTAGGAGGGAAAATGAAAATTCAGAGTCAGTCACTTTGAAGTCCCCATGCCTAAAAAGACTGTCTCCATCAATTACCTACATGCAAATAACTTTAAATGTCTACGTTTTCTCCTCTTATGAGGTCATTTCTCTGTCTCCACCCTATTTTCATTTTAACAGCTATTTCTGTGGAATGAAAGTGAAGCAACGTTTTCTTGCTCTGTCTCGGGGTCCCCTACTTTTTACAAGTCTTTGATCTATTCCAAAGAACTACAGCCAAAAGAGAAATGGCAAGGGAATGTGGGAAAGGAGGGTTTGATTTTGCTTTCAGAAGCCACCATTTCTCAGGTGGAAAATAAGAATGTCATGTCATGATGACATTTTGCCTTGTGTCATAATGATTAATAGTCCTAATTTTTTCCAATTAGGGGAGTAACGCAAGCAGTCAGTGGAATCTGACCAATCTTGCACGGTATGGTCAGTGAGTGCTATAATTTGGATGTAAAATGAGATCTAAAATGATTTTTTTGACAGCTAAGTGTAATATATTTCCAACTCTGAACTTTTCTCCACAGCTAAAAAAGAAAAGAAGTCTTACAGAAAAAAAATATTTCCAAATCTGACCCCTTCAACCAATACATTTTCTTTGAATTGGTACAATGTGACTCAAAAATACAGTGTTTAATTATCCAAATAAATTAATAAACCTGGCATGCCCTGTTAAGGGTGAAAGATTTAGGAAATGAGCATGGTTTTATATAAAATGTATCAAATACCAAAATTAACAGAACCAAACTCTGCAAGGAATTGCCTAAGAGCTTCAAGATAACACAAAAAACTATCAATGTAGTAAATGTAATCATCTGGTGGAAGAGACGAGTACACACAGTAGATATCAAGATCTCATACACTTCACCTTCTGTTACCTGAACACAAACCAAAACGTTTCAGACATAGAATATTCCAGACAAATTCCACTGACATCTAGTCAGAGTGCCCAGGGGAATCTCTAACTTACAATGAATTTTTGAACCTCAAGAAAACTTGGAAATCACTTCATCTAACTCTGATTTTACAGCTGAGGCCCTGAGAAGATAAATGCTTCGTCCGAATTCACACAGTTATGAAAGAACCAAAATCAGAAACTTAGCCTCTTATTTTCATCAGATAAGCTCCTGTTAACTCTTGCAAATAGGTACGTTAAAGCAGTGGTCACCAAATTTTTGGCATCAGGGATTGGTTTCCTGGAAGACAATTTTTCCATGGATGGGGAGGTGGGGGCAGAATCATCAAGCATTAGATTCTCATAAGAAGCACACACCCTAGATCCCTCGCGTGAGCCATTCACAATAGGATTCGTGCTCCTGTGAGAATCTAATGCCTTTGCTGAACTGACCGCTCTCCCACCGCTCACCTCCCTCTGTGTGGTCAGGTTCCACAGAATGGTACTGGTCTGGCCCTGTGGTTGAGGACCCCTGCTTTAAGGAAATATGCCATCAAACAAATGTTTTTCAGACCTGAATAGCTTTATTACAACAGTGGTGCAAACTGCCTCATGACATATATGTTCTGGAAAATGCAATAATTCCATGACAATTCAAACTGCTCCCCCCAGCAGAAGATTTCTCCACCACCACTTAAAGCAGAAAGATGTCAGCTTGACAGTAAAATCTAGACAGTAACTTCAAAGCTTATTGTAACACAATTTACCAGTAATATTTCTATCTAATTTCAAAGCAGTCTGCCAAGTCAGTGGTTTTCAAACTTTGGTTTTCACAATAAAGTTTTTTTTTGTTTGTTTTTTAAATAAACTCTCATACAGAGCCTCAAAATATAAAACCAATAAAAGCAGCATTTTATACTAATAAATGTATATATCTTTTCAAATTAGTACTTGTTCAGTACCAAGTCAGGGAGACCAACAATCTTCAGGGTTCCTGGTAGTCCATGTAACACCACTGTAAATGAGAAAGAGGGTGTCCCTCTTCCCAGTGGAGACAACCCCAAATCCAGTCATCATGTGCAAAGCACAACCTGCAACACCATACATGTGTATGACTGATCAGGTCTAATAAAATGTTACTGTTCATTACATTCTATTCTACAACATTCATTCATATTCTATTTCTAATGAAAAAAATGTATAAAAACTGGGAAGCCATAAATAACAACTGTAGTCTATTTCTCCAGCATACCATATATTTCTATATTCAGTTTTGGTTATGCAGTAGAGTGAAAATGCTATTTCTCACCAATGGCTAATTTCATATTTGGTAGGAGTTTTGTTTCTGTCTTTTGATAACAGCTTGCCTTGCTATCTCAGGATATTCTTATTTGGAAGAAAACAGTGGTAGGAAATTTTCTATTACAAAGCTGAATCACTAAAAGGTTGAAAAAGTACCCCAAATTTGCAAGATACTAAAAATGTCCTGTATCAGTCAGGTTTTCTATAATTGACCATTACACGGTGGCCAGAGCATATGACAAGCAGATGTGTCTGAGCATCCTCTGGCATTTAAGTGGAATCCCCCGGTCATATGTTGTAGAGACTTCATTTGTAAATACTCTATTGAACATGTATACACACTGACTCAAAAAAATTTTTTATTTTTGTGTAAGTTACAACTTGCTATGTAGCACATATTATATTAAGAGGAGAGGATACAATAGAAAGAAAATTCAGTCCTGATTTCAAGAAGTTCAGTGGTAAGTGCTGGGTTACATCATGAAGCAGGCTTCTTGTCTTTACTGTCCACCTGGAGTTTTTCAATGGCAATTTTACAAGGTCACAGAGTAAAAAGAACCACAGTAAATGTTTCAGATTTTATATAACTAATTTCATCTACTTTTGACAAATTCTAACACTTCTCTCACAAATATCTGTCTTCCTCTGAATCAACACTTTGGGATGGAAGGGTTGCCCCACTCCAGTCACCTCATCATCGACTCAGACAAAGCCTGGTTTATATGTTCTGGACAACCTGGTATATAAACACAACAAATACCTACAACACACTGAACTGCCTCCCTCATTCAAGAAACCTGCTCATCCACTGATCCAGCCCTTACTGAGCCTATTACAGGTTAGCTTCATGTTATCCTCCTGGAAAATCAAAGCTGAACAACAGAGCGTCTCTGTAGCAAAGGTAGGCAGTTCCAAAAAGCAGCAGCAAGGACCCTGAGAGAGGCAGCTGCAGGGCACAGAGATGGAACAGAGGTGGCACAGAGGTGGAGAGCAGTTTTCATTTCTACCGGGAGGAGTCAGAAATGGAAACTCTGAAAGAGGCATTGCAGTTAGGTTTTCCAGGTAAAGAATGGGGAGGTGGATGGTCAGCCCAGAAAAAATTCCAGCAAATGCAGAAGCTAACAGGCCTGAAGCAGTCTTGTGCCACTGAAGAGTTGTAGTGATTCTTTAGGATGGAGGACATGGTGCAAGAGGAAGAACTGCCTACACAGGACAGGCGCTGATTTAGGAGGGGCCTTGTGTGCCAAGAAATGACTCTGGACTTTATCTTGACTGCAAAGGAAACATTCAAAGTTTTATTTTTGTTTTTTTCTCAGGTGAACCACATCAACACATTTGCTTTATGAAAAGGTCACTTGTGGCTTAAGTGCTAAGCACATACTAGAGAAAGCAGATTGTAGGACGGAAACAAATTAGGAGGCAACAGCAGTAATTCCAGAGAGCTACTTATCTAGCATATGAAGGAGCATATCAGCTCTCCTTGGCCCTGCAGGACAAGGCTTCCCTGAGCATGGATGGGGCAAAGTGAGAAGGCCCAGGTGCCAGTAGAGTAAGGGTTTCCAATATTGGAACCACAAGCCTCAGACCTCAGGGTTTCCATAGCTCCTACAATCAATGCAGATCCCCTCTCCCAACCAACTCCCCTCTTTCTAGTCACCCATCCCTGCAGACTTTGTTGTTTTACTTTGTTTGGTTTTTTTGAGACAGAGTCTCACTATGTTGCCCAGGCTGGAGTACAGTGGCTATTCATCAGCAAGATCAGAGCTCTCTGCTGCCTCGAATTCCTGAGCTCAAGTCCTCTTACCTCAGTCTCCTGAGTAGCTAGGACTATGACCGGGATTGGACTTGATTTTCACTATAGGACTCCTCCTTGTTCCTGGTCAGGCCTGGCTTAGCCCAGGGCTTGGCCCATTCTCATTCCATACAGCACACATTTATTTCCTTCAGGTCATTTGCATGTTTGGTCCTTGGCCCTCATTCTCCTAGTTGCCTCTGGCATCCATCCTCACTTCCTAAGCCACCTAGTGGCCTCTCCATCACCATCTTGGTCCATACCCCACCCGCCGGCAGTTAGCACGTGACTACAAGATTCATGCTAGAACAAAAAGACAACGTGGGACTTATTTTACATAACACTAGTATTAATACCAGCTTCTTCTTTAAAAATTAAAGTATGGTGATCAATTTCTTCACCACTGTCCACAGACCCCTAAAGCCTGGGCCTGTACCTCCAGATTCTGGCCCTTCGTCTCAAGTACAAGAGTGTGATACCATGAAAGGACTACAGGCTTCAGATGGGTACAGGTGAGTCTGAATCTCAGCCCTCCCCAGATGGGTCTCCTGCAACAAATCACTCACCCTCTCCAGGTTTGCTGTAAGGCTTGCACAGGTAAGTAGGCATCCTTTTTTTTTTTTTTTTTTTGGTGAGTTGGAGTCTCACTCTGTCACCCAGGCTGGAGGCAGTGGCATGCACGCTCATGGCCATCCCAGCATCTACCTGCTGGGCTCTAGCAATCCTTCCGCCTCAGCCTTCCAAGTAGCCAGAACTACAGGCGCATGCTACCATGCCCGGCTAATTTTTTTATTTTATTGTAGAGACAAGGTCCTGCCAAGGTGCCTGGGCTGGTCTCAAACCCACGGGCTCAGGCAATTCACTTGCCTCGGCCTCCCAAAGTGTTGGGATTACAGGCTGAGTCACCGAGCCCAGTCAGCAGGCACCTTTTAAAGCTAGTTTTACCTCTGCCTGCCCCCTCTTCATTTTCTGTAATTTAAACATATACTATGGTTTTTACTTATCCTCCCAAAAATCTCTTGAAAGAGAATAATCAACCCTGAATCCATCTTTCTTCCTCTGCCCAGTCTTAGAAGGAAACCACACCAAAAAATGCCTAAGATATGTAACATCAGTCAGGTGACAGGAATAAGTGGGGGAAGGGGGGGAGGGGGAAATTACCCATGAGGAAAGGAAGAAGGTTTTCCAGATATGTAAAGTATGACTCCACTTGGCTGTTTATATTGGACAATTTCAGCAGCTGGTGACTCACTCTCATGTAGAACATCCCAACATGTAACTTCTATTCTTTTGTGCAAGTTCTGAGTTTTCCAGGATATGAGACACTCCTTCTTCCTCAGGACTGTTTCCTCAGGCACACAAGTGAATAATATCACCATCCCAAGTCCTTATCTTCATTTTGAAGCTTGAGGGGGAAATATCTGTCATAAGCATCACACTGATTTCTCTGTGATACACTTATATACTGCCTTAAATAAGGTAACACAAGTAAGAATTGTTGTGTAAATTAAATGAGATAAAACTATAAAACATTTCTAGCACCTTCCATTGTCCAGGGATTCAGTTCTACATCTCTTTGGATGCCCATCAAGCTAGCACAATGCCTTATACATAGTAGGCACAGCCTATAAATAATCATGCAACAACAGTTTTTCTACCAGCATTTTGTAATATAAAATGCTTTTATCTTTATCAAAAAGGAAAAAGTATGCAGCAAGTGAACCTTTAGAGGAAGGTACTAGCTACTCTCAGGAAACACATACTCGAGGATGATAGAAAATGAAAAAAAAAATTTCCTTCCAAAATAATGTTTTATTCTCTTCAGGAACCCAGCATTCAACAGCCATGCCTTTCAAAAACAAAGTACACTTGACCTGATCCTCCAAACCAAGGTTTCATCTAATAAAACTTCAACTACTTGCTTGCAATGCTAACCCAGATGGCTAAGCCTGTCATCCCAGGTTTTTATAAATAATTGTAGCAGAGAGAAATGAAGCATCTGAAGACCTTGCCTCTGTTGGTTGTCTTGAAGGCATCCAAAGTGATCAAGACAATGTGAACAACTTTGTAAAAATGCCATTATTCAAATAAGTATACGCCTGGGGTTATTAGTTGATCATCATCATCAGAAAGTCTAACTCAATCAAGCTTGTGCTTCCAGAGGTAGGCCAGGAGTCAGATCTCATACCACAGAAAGGGCCTACCCTAACTACATCGATTACACTGACATCAAGAGTCCTGCTTCTGTTTTCTTTGTCCTTCTTCTTACAGTGCCTAAAGTTGCTTTAACTCATCATACTATCCTACCCTGGCTGCCATACAAAATGCCACAGGTTGGATATCTTAAACAACATAAATGAATTTTCTCACAGTTCTGAAGGATGGAAGTCCCAGATCAAGGTCTGGCAGGGTTATTCCTGGTAAGGACTTTTATTTCTGACTTGCAGACTGTCACCTTCTCACTGTATCCTCTCATGGCCTTTCCTCAGTGTGGAAAGAACAGTGAGTTCTCTAGTGCCTCTTCTTATAAAGCCATGAATCCTGTCAGATCAGGGCCTCACCCTAAAGACCTCATTTAATCTTAATTACCTCTTCACTCCAAATATAGCCACAGTGGAGGATAGGGCTTCAACATGAATTTTGGAGGAATACAAACATTCAGTCTATAGCACCCATAAATAAGCAATTTATTCCCATTATTCCATAATTATTAAACAAAACCTCTTCAACTTGTTGACTCACACAGTTGAAAGGTTTCTCTTGTGTAAATTATCCCTGAGTCCACAGTCTCACAGGACACAGTTTTACCGAACATTGGAAAGTGAACAATGATAGCTACATTGGTCTTCTGAGCAGACACTTCATGAAGGCAACAGCATTTTTATCTTAAGTAAATTCATTTGAAACTGTTTCAACAAACAAAAAGGGGATTAGGGTTTTTTTTCAAAGACTTATACACCAAGGTCATCTGAAAACACATCTTCACTGTGACTTTTGAAAAATTGACCAAGGCAGCAATATCACAAGTAATCAAACTGCTATAACAAGGAAGCCACTTAAAACTTTGGAACAGAGTACTTCCTGGGCACAAATGACAAATTAAATTCGGGCTATCCACATTCAACTTCCACCAGTCTGACCTCTACTCCTGAAAAGAACCCTTCATAGGTAATAGTGCTCAGCTCATAAAAGTGTTTATGTAATTTTTTTCTGGCTATAAAAGAACCTCAAGGCCGGACTCAGTGGCTCAGCCTGTAATCCCGCGCTTTGGGAGGCCGAGGTGAGTGGATTGCCTGAGCCCGCAGGTTTGAGACCCGTTTGGGCAACTTGGCGAGACCTCATCTCTACAATAAATCAAAAAATTAGCCGGGCGTGGTAGCGCGTGCCTGTAATTCCAGCTGCTTGGAAGGCTGAGGTGGAAGGATCGCCGGAGCCCAGCAGGTCGAGGCTGCGGTGGCCAGGAGCGGCCACTGCACTCCAGTCTGGGCGACAGAGTGAGACTCCAACTCAAAAAAAAAAAAAACCTCATGCTAATATTGCAAATTACTAAAAAGTATAAAGGCAAAATAATAATGCCACCTCCTCAATTATAACAATTGGTTGTTATCAACATTACAACATATAATTTGTATTCCAAATCTTCACTTCTCCTAAGTTTTTTCCCATTTTAAAACTCATTACAATAATTTTTACATAATGTATATATAATATTTCCTCTTCTAACTTGGGGCCAAAAACATAGTCTTCTGAATCAATTTCTATAACTGCAAATGGGAGTATTAAAGGAAACTTTGCATACAACTAATACAAATATAGTTCTCCTAAAAAAATAAAATGGAAAAGGGGCAAACGTTTACTATACATGCAATTTTGTAGAAATCCTCAGATTTTATTTTTAATGTTTTTCATCCAGACTTCTGGAGAAAACTTCAGATATTTCTCCTCTCTTCATTCTTGACAGAACTACCTATTTATGTTTTGGGTTCTCTTGTTTCTTCAAGAGTCTGGCTAAGATCTGAGCCTGTTATTAAGAGGCTTCACACATTCCTCAGGCAACTTTGTCTGTCTCAGAAGAATGGAGAACAGACTTTCTCCTTTTCCCAGGATGGTGAATAGTGTTTCATATAGGACCTAGCTTGGGGTTGTTTTCATTTACTTGATATATATACATAGCCATGTTCCCAAACCTGTCTACCTCTGATTGCCAATGTTAGAGAGGATCTCTCCATTTTAGAGGGAAAAAAAAAGACATAGAACCAAACCTTTACATTTCTGCTTAAAGATTTCAAGGAGATAATGATACTCTTAAAAAAAAACCTACACAATAGGCTGGGCGTGGTGGCTCACACCTGTAATTCCAACCCTTTAGGAGGCTGAGGCAAGAGGACTGCTTGAGCCCAAGAGTTCAAGGCCGGACTTGGTAACACAGCAAGACCTCATCTCTGAAAATAAAAAACAATTTAAGAAAATTAGCCAGGCATGGTAGCACATAGCTACATGGGAGGCTGAGACAGGAGGACTGCTTGAGCCTAGGAGTTTGAGGCTGCAGTGAGCCGAGATATCATATCATGCACTTCCAGCCTGGGCGACAGAGTGAGACTCTGTCTTTCTTAAAAAACAAACATACAACAAACAAAAACTAACAACAACAAAAAATAAACTGAACAATAAATCACTTGGTTTACGAAAGTGGTTCGCAAGTTGGGGGAGAGGTGGTTATCAAAGATTTTCAAATTTCATATCCAGAAGGGTCCCACCAACCACCCTCCCACCAACCTTCTCTCTGACACAGAGGGAACAATATACGGCGGGGGGGGCCGGGGGGGGTGGACAAATACACGTGTTGGTAGTTTTCAAAAGCCTCCCATATAAATGTTGTGCTCTCCCTTGTTTTCCTGAAAACAGCCATGTTTTAGTTCATTACGAGATGACAGAAGCCTGTTTCCAGATGTAGTTGCTTTTCTTCTTTCGTAGAAATGCAAATGTGATTACTGACAAATGCAACCTGGGTCTTGAACCTCTTCAAGGTGTTAAGGATGGGGCTAAGAATAAAAGCGTGTGTTCAATTCCCCTTTCAGGTATTCGTTCAAAGTCTAGTTGATATGAACAGCTCCAAACCAAGTAAGTTCCCAGTTGTAAGTCAGCACATACCATATACCATAGTTTTCGAGCAATTCAGGTAAAATTATATCTTATCCTACTGCTTCCTTCTCTGTCACCAATAGACAGCAAGAAAAACTACCATATCCAGGAAGTTTTGTTACTGCAGTTCATTGAAGGGTCTCCGCGAAGTCACTTTTCTTAGGAAGACCATGGTACATTTCTTGAAGATGAAGTGGCATTCTCTGTAGACTCTTTTGCGCCCATCCACCCACCTACCTACCGTCTGTCTCAGATGTTTCTGAGAGTTGTCATCTCTCAGTGGAAGTAGAAGGATGGGGTAACAAGATGAAGACCACAGATGCCTCAGGCAGTAAAGGACATGTTCCAAGTCAGATCCATTGGCCCAGCCTCTAAGCTGGTGACAGTGAGGGGCAATGGGCTCTTTCTCCAGCTTTCTATTATTAAGGTCATTGAGGTCGCTGTGCTTAATAAGGAAGGCAGACAAAAGCCACTAGTAGGTTTTCTTTCTCTCTTTTTTTTTCAGCTTTATTGAAGTATATTTGACAAACAAAAACTGTGTATACTTAAGACATATGAACTGATGTTTATATCACCTTAAATATATATGCATATATTATGAAATGATTACCACAATCAAACTAATTAACATATCCATCATCACTTCATACAATTACCTTTTTTCCCCCTGTAGTGAGAATACTTAAGGTCTTCTCTCTCAGTAAATTTCAAGTATACAATTCACTATTTTATTTTATTTTTATATCTTGAGTCAGGGTCTCACTCTTTCACCCAGGCTGGAGTGTAGTTACAATGTCACTACTCATCCCCAGTCCTGACCTCCTGGGTTCAAGCAATCCTCCCACCTTAGTCTCCTGGGTAGCTGGGACTACAGGGATGCACTAGCATGCCCAGGTAATTTTGCTATTTTTTGTAGAGATGAGGTCTCACTATGTTGCCTAGGCTGGTACTGAACTCCTGGCCTCAAGCAATCCTCTCATGTCAACCTCTCAAAGGGCTGGGATTATAGGCATGAGCCCCGGCACCCAGTCGCAATTTATTATTATTAACTATAGTCCTCATGGTGTATCACCGATTAGTTTTCTTAATCCAGCTCAACTTGCCTTGGGGAATTTCCTCCCAATTTTGGCAACAGACTTTCTGCTGGACTTGATTTTTAATATTATTACTGTTTGCCTCTTTCTGTGCATTTATGGGCATTTCAGTTGTTAGTTATGAGCATCTATATTAGGAGAAGGCAGCCTAATGCCATTGTAAGCTGGAACTCCTTACTTCAAAATCACATATTTTTTCCAGAAGGCGGTATTAGAACTCTAAGAATTCTAAATTTGACCTGTGGTTCCTAAGCGGTATTACATATTTAGCCTCTCCCATCACACACACAAAAAAATCCCTATATGTACAAATCTATTGCTTTAGATATTTGAGCATTTTCCTATTTTTGTATGTGTGCACATACTTAAATGCTGTTTGAGAGATACATAAATCTTGTTTATTGAAATATTATTTGTGCATTCTGTTTTTCAACATCCTTTTGGGGAAATCTCACAAACATGCACAATCTGGCATGAAATATTTGTTAGGGAGAAAACTGTCACAGATATAGAAATAACTAATGCCTTAGCTAGGCAATGCACTAGTGGAAAGCAGGAAAAGACCATAAAATTTAGTTTACTACCAACTCTAAATGGACAGCTAATATTTCTTATTTCAGAGTCTTCTGTGCCATATTAATAAAATGCTTCAAGATGGCTACTCTTTGGAATTCATGGTTTGATATTTATTTGTTTGTTTGTTTGTTTATCTGGTCAGGATGTCACTCTGTCACCCAGGCTAGAGTGCAATGGCCTGATCACAGCTCACTACAGCCTTGACCTCCGGGGCTAAGGCGATCTTCTGCCTCAGCCTCCCAAGTAGCTGGGACTACAAGCACTCATCATCAAACCTGGCTAATTTTTTTTATTTTTTATAGAGGTAAAGTCTCTTTATGTTGCTTAGGCTGATCTTGAACTCCTGGGCTTAAGCAACCCTTCTACCTAGGCCTCCCAAAGTGCTGGGATTACAGATGTGAGTCACCATGCCTGGCTGCGTCTGTCACTTTAAAACTTAGAATGGAAAGGCAGACGACAGAATCAAAGTTAAAACAATTTGTGAAGTCTCTTCTAGGTCCATTGCTTCCGTTATCACAAATAAACCTAATCATGCTCTCTAATCATGCTCCTCAGCCCAGAACCTCTCTGTTTTATTCTAGACCCACTTCCTACGAGCCATTGTCACCTGAATGTTTTGAAGGTATCTAAACTGAAGGTGGCCCAATCAAACTTTTTTTTTTTTGAGTTGCTGTCTCACTCTGTTGCCCAGGCTGGAGTGCAGTGGCATGCTCAGGGCCACCGCAGCCTCGACCTGCTGGACTCAGGAGATCCTTCTGCCTCAGTCTTCCAAATAGCCGGAACTACAGGCACATCCACCACACCCAGCTAATTTTTTGATTTATTGTAGAGATGAGGTCTTGCCATGTTGCCCAGCCTGGTCTCGAACCCATGGGCTCAGGTAATCCTTTCACCTCGGCCTCCCAAAGTGCTGGATGGCTTACTCTTAATCTTACATGATAAACCTGACCTGCCTAGAAAACAATGTCTCTTGTTGAATGGCATCTATATTAATCCAGTTGCCCAAGCCAGAAATCAAGAAGACATCTACCATAAACTACATGTCTTTGCGCCCCCAAAATTCACATATTGAAACCCTACTCCTCAGTATGACAGCATTTAGAGGTAGTGCCTTTAGGAAGTAATTAGATCATGAGGGTGGAGTCTAAGTGACAGGATTAGTGCTCTTATAAGAAGAGATGAGAGACAGTTTGCTTCCTCTTCTGCTGGCTACCTCCATATGCCATGTGAGGGTTCAGCCAGAAGGTGTCCCTCTGCAAAATCAGGAAGAGGGCCCTCGCTAGAACTGACTCTAGCATTTCCCAGCCTCTAAAACTGTGAGAAATATATTTCTGTTAAGCATCCAATCTATGATATTTGGTTATAGTAGCCAGAACTTAGACAACATCCTAAACTTCTACCTTTCTGTAACTCCTCACATCCAATTCCAAGCCATATTGTGCTTCTATTCTCTAAATATCTCTCAAGTCCACTGACATTTCACCACGAAAAGTATTGTTAACCTGGTTCAAGTATTTATCTCTCAACTCTGTTACTTCAATAGCCTCTCTTTACTCATGGTGTTTTTGAAATAGTGTTGTTTATGAAATTATCCCATTTCATGATTGTATGATACTCTGATGTCCTCATAACCAAAACTGATTTAACTATTATACGGTCACGTATGTTGTTTCACAGACAACATGGAAGGGACAACTCTATGTATAAGGTGCTTTGCTGCTATTGATTTTTGTGTGTGTGTAAACTTTGGGGAGCGGAATTACCAATTCAAACAGCTGCCAGCAACCGTAATATTAGGCAATACAACATAATGGCTAAGACAGCAGTTTCCATGCATGACGTCTTAGTTTTCAGTCCTAACTCAATCATCTCCAGTGTGACCTTAAGCAAGTCACTTAAACTCTATGACTCAGATTTCTGTAAAATATGAGTGATCATTGAAGCTTCCCTCATGGAGGATTAAATGACAATACAAGACAATCACTTAGAACTGTGTGTGACTTTTTTTTTTTTTTTTTTTTGAGTCAGACTCTCACTCAGTCACCCAGGCTGGAATTCAGTGGCACACTCACTGTCACCACAGCCTTGACCTGCTGGGCTCAGGTGATTCTTCCATCTCAACCTTCCAAGTAGCTGGACCCACAGGTACATGCCACCATGCCTGGATGATTTTTTATTTATTTATTGACAGACTATGTCTCATTGTGTTGCTCAGGTTGGTCTCAAACCCCGGAACTCAGGCAATCCTCTTGCCTCCACCTCCCAAAGTGTTGGGATTACAGGCATAAGCCACCATGCCCCGCCTGTGTTTGACATTTTGCAAGCACTCCATAAGTGCTATTTTGTATTGCTTTTATATAAAAGTTTCCAAAATGATCATGTTAATTTCTAATACAATCAGCAAGGTATTGCATATCAGTTTTATTGCAATTATATTACCAAATGGTGTTAACACATTCTTGGTGATTTTTATTTACTCAGTAAGTATCCAATGACATCCTAGCATTTGCAGAGTATAACAGTTGTTCCTTAAGTAACTTTAAATTACTTAAATGAAGATAGGCATGGAGAAATTTATATCTTTATTATTTTGTTATACTGGCCAAATAAGTTATCGTTTTTTAAAAAAATTTTTGAAAGCAGGATTTACTGAGAAGACAGAAAAGCTCCCACAGTGGGAGGGGACCCAAGGGAGTTCCCCAGTTCAGTTTTTTGTTGTTGTTGTTGTTGTTGTTGTTTTGTTTTGTTTTTTGAGTTGGGGTCTCACTCTGTCGCCCAGACTGGAGTGCAGTGGCCGCTCCCGGCGATCCTTCCGCTTCAGCCTTCCAAGTAGACGGAATTACAGGCATGCGCTACCATGCCCAGCTGATTTTTTGATTTATTGTAGAGATGAGGTCTCACTGCCCAGGCGGGTCTCAGACCCGCGGGCTCAGGCAATTCACTTACCTCAGCCTCCCAAAGGTGCAGGATTACAGGCTGAGCCACCGAGCCCGGCCCCAGTTCAGTTTTTTAAGACAAGTTATACAAGTTGTCTTGTCCTTCTGATAATGATCAACAGCATTAAAAAGGTGATAAAGAATGGTGGGTGGTAATCCTACAATTGGCAATACACCTCAGTAGACACATTATCTTTGTTCTTCTGCTATAGTGCCCAGAGAATGTTGTCAAAAGAAATGAAACAGAAGAGTACAATATTGGTAGTTGACCCCAATATGTACAATATGTAGTTGACCCCAATCCTTGAGAAAAAGGTCCCAGTAGGAAGACACATGTGAATTTAAAGAGACAACTTACATAATATATGTGATGGTTTTGAATATTTATTCCATTTTTAATGAGAAATAACATATAAGAAGGCAGATTTTGAATTACGTAGTCAAAATAAACACACATATCTGACTATTAGAAAACATCAACTCCTTGCTAATGTCATGAAAGGAACTTGACAGAAAAACCCAACGTGGTCCTTCCTGTATCACAAATGTGGCATTTACAGCAATGTTTTCAAGTTGGGGGTCAGTACCTATTAATAAGTCAATTGAGTGACCAGCATTTCTTAAAACAAAAAATAATAGAATGGCACACAGAGTATGGGCAAGTATTGTTTCAATTACATGTACCTGGGGTGGTACTAGAGGTTGTGTATATATTAGGCCAGGAAATTAAATGTATTTCTTATTATGGATAATTGTCAAAAGAGATTAAAAGCTAATAATCTATAATATATCACTTAAACTATGAAATTGTTCTCTCATCTCTTAAATAGAAATTATCATTCCACTTCAAAGGACAGACTCCAATAAAATAATTTCACAACCTTTATTCCTATAAAACACTGAATTGATGTGTCAAAGTTACAGCATTTTGAATGGGTTTCCTTAGAGCTTAATATTTCTCTGACATATATACTCACAGCATAAAGTCATTATGCTAGAAACTTAGACATACCATATCAAAGATAATTCTGAAAACATTGTCTCTTTTGGTAAAGAGTAGAGCTAGAGGCAAGAAGACCTAAATTTTTTGAAATGTTTACACTCTTCCTTGTAGTACTACCCTACCAATGTCTGGAGAAAAGACCAGAGAAGAAGAAGAACTACATTTCTATGTGGCTGTGGGGGTCTTAAAGAAGAATCATCGCTTAGGAGAACAACCAAAAGGAGGCTATTTCCATAGGAGGCTATTTCCATAGGAGGCTAAATCAAGAACATCTACTGCTATCCCACTGTCTACATAGCCCTTCAGAGGTATTTTACTGGGAGGTATAAATCATTCCTCTTTTCTTCCCATATAAAATTTAGAATCCTATGTCAGGTTCTAAATGGCACAAACAATCCCAAGCAGCCCATCATTATTTAACACCATACGTTACCAAGATGCATCTTGATACCACAATAGGAAATATTTTAAGGAACTATCAGCTAAAAAACTGCAAAAAGTTAAGAGTAAAGGCGACACATCCTCATAACTCTCTCATGTAAGCTACCTTTAAAGCACCCTTCTGCAGGATGCGGTGACTCACCCCTGTAATCTCAGCTCACCCACTTTGGGAGGCTGAGGCAGGAGGATTGCTTGAGCCCAGGAGTTCAAGATCAGCCTGGGTGGGCAACATAGCAAGAACTCATCTCTACAAAAAAAACCCCAAAAAACAAAAAAACTAGAATTAGCTTGGTGTTGTGAGAGAGGTAGAATTGCCTGAGCCCAGCCTGGGTGACAGAGTGAGACAAAGGCTCAAAGAAAAAAAAAAAATACCCTTTTGAGGGGAAAGCTCTCTAAAGTTTCTGTAAGAATAAGAGAAGATACATCTATAGATTTCACCCAAAATATAATAGAAAAGGCCTTTAAAAGAAACATAATTCCTACCCAGATAAGTTCAAAAACCCCTTCAAGAGAAATAAAGGACAGGAAGATTTGTGATGAGTTTGTGATACCGGTGCCATATACTTTATTTTTTAAATGATAGTTGTGACCTTCAGATCGGCCTGTTGTAAGTTTTATTTCTTATAAGGATCATGGATTTTTTTTGCAGTGGTTAATCCAGCCCATGTTCTTCCACAAAGCTTAACTGGGCTCACCCATGTAAAACATCTGGTTGTTTGAGAGGTGCAGTCTGCAGCTCAGGAAGACTCAATGATTTACCTGGGAATCCATGCACAAATGCCTGTTGGACAAATGAACACAGAAACATATTTGCAATGGTCTCAGCTTTCTCTGTGAATAATTCCTACCCCTTTAAAGTGGGGAGTGGTGGGGATGGAGTGACAGACCAGGGCATGCAGGAGGCAGATAGTGATCTGAGGAAGTGTGCCAGGAGGCAATCAAGAATGCTTTCATCACCATTCTGCACAGTGGATCACTAACGCTCACTAAAATTTTGTACCCATTGTTCAACATCCCCCCTTTTCCAACCATCCTCTTTCCCCAGACTCTGGCAGACATCCTATGAGTTCAACTTCTTTAAATTCTGCATATAAGTGAAATCATGCAGTATTCATCTTTTTGTGCCTGGCTTATTTCACTTAATGTCCTTCATGGTGTTGCAAATGACGGAATGTCTTCCTTTTGGGGGGCTGAACAGTCTCCCATTGTGTCCATATAGAACCTTTTCTTTACCCATTCACCTGTGGATGGATACCTAAGTTGCTTCTACATCTTGGCTGTTGTGAAGAGTCCTGCAGTAAACACAGGAGCGTAGATCTCTCTTCAGCATGCTGATTCCTATTCTTTTGGGTACCTACTCAGTAGTGGGATTGTTGGATTATATGGTAATTTTATTTTTAGTTTTCTGAGGAACCTCCATACTATTTTCCATAATGGCTGTATTAATTTACATTACCAACAATGCACAAGTGTTTCTTTTTCTCCATACCCTCACCAACACTTGTAATCTTTCTTTTCTTTTTCATAGAGTCATTCTAACAGTTATATCTACAGAACAGTGACCACAATAAACAATGCACTGGATGTTTCAAAATTTCTAGAAAAGTATATTTTAAATGATTTCACCATAAAAATGGTAATTATGTGAGGTGATGAACTTGTTAGCCTTATTTAATCATTCTACATTTGTAAACTTATAACAAACCATCACATTGTACACCATACATTTATATAGCTGGTCAAGGATGCATGCACCTATAATCCCAGTTACTCAAGAGACTGAGGTAGGAGGATTGCTTGAGGCCAGGAGTGTGAAATTATAGTGCACTATGATTATGCCTGTGATTAGCTGGGTAAAATAGCAAGATCCTGTCTCTAAAATTATTTTTTAAAAAGTCTTTAAAAACTATATAATTATTACTAAAATATACAATTAAAAATAAAATTTTAGTAGAGTGAAAGACAAACAGATTGAAAAAGTGAGTAACCATCACCTTGGTTTCTGGCAGCTTGCCAGGTAGCTTTTGCTTACCTCTGATCTTTCTTAAAAGCCATGTGGGATGTGTCACAACAAAAGTGTCTTTCTCACAGCACTCTCTACACCATGGAAATGTTTTTCTAACCAAAGGATACATTTGGTTGAAAGAGCTCTACAAAATTAGTACTAAGAAGGATATTAGGTAGCACTTGAGACGGAGGCTGGCATCCAGAAAGGTTAAGTGACTTACCTAAGGTTACATGGCTAGCAGCAATGTCTAGACTAGGACCAGGCATCAATTAGAATCTCTTAAGACAAAATCTGCCTATCATTGTGCTGGCCTAACATGCTTTTAAAAAGACAAGGTTCCCTATTCTTCAGGACTATAACTTTATCACTACGCCTTTCCCTAGAATCAGAAAATCTAGGTAGATGACTGAGTATATGTTGCTTTAAGATCATTCATTAATTAAATATAAATAGTGACCACACATCAGATTTGAAAAGGAATTTCTATCTCTGATACAGCTTACTACAGGTATAAAAATTTAGTAATGTTATCCATGTTTATAGTATGTTGCTGGAAATTGAATCATAAAAACACAGACATAATTATCTCATACATAAATGATGGTACATAGGAAGTCTCATTGCAGAAATATACAATCTACACTGAAACATCAGGTATTTTAAGTTACAAAGACTGATTTATTTCAAAGAATGAGGAAATTGAATTACTACTACACCCAATAACAGTCAAACATCTGTGCCTGTAAAATCTTTTCTTTAGTATTTGTAAGAACTAAATGAGAAAAACATATAACTAACCAAGGTTAAAAAAAGAAACTTGCTGTATAAGCAGCTACAAATAGTGCTCTCCATGGTGAAAAATGAAGTCCACACATAAGTATCCTAGCAAAAATTTCACACACACACACACACACACACACACACACACACACACTTAACAGATTGATTCTAAAAAACAGCTAAGCATTCCACAATCTAAATGCTCCGAAATTAATAATAAAGATTATTAACATTCTGTATGTGTGATATTGTATACATGAGAATGACAGCAGCAATACTTTTGGGCAGAAGACCCCTCAGAAGACCCATCACTGCTATTGCCTTTCATCTCACTCAACCTGCTTTTCTCAAACATGTGCACAACCCTTTTACCTCTCCCTACTCTGCAACCAAATCACAACCACACAAAACCAAGGTGTCTGCTGCAGCCCAAAACATTTGACTGATAATATCCGGTTTGCCATTCCAGGAAATCCCAGAGTGGTTTTTAAGCCTCTGCCCACAGCTTGTAAAGAAAGGCGAGAGATGAACTAATCGATACCAGCACCCCAGCTGTGACCCGGCACATAAAGAAATCAAGAAAATAAATCCCATCCATAATCTGTATAATTTAACACTTGGAAGAAAGCAACATCTGGGATCGACTCCAAGCGGGACAGTGTTGCCTGGATGAGTCTGTGCTTCCTGCATTGAATATTAAAGCCGGTTAGGAGGCGATGCCCTCTGGTTCCTCACCAGTTCAGCAATAGCAACGTCTTTTTCCTAGCAAGGGTTAATCTGCCCCTCAAAAACAGGACAATGAGAAGGAAAATAACAACCACTAATATTTACTCCTTGCCAGTAGAGCACTAGGCAAAGGCTCCTCTTATACTCTGAAACCTTTTTCAAAGGTGGGTCCAGACAAACTTGTTTTGCTAATCAGTCACAGTCCAGAATAGAAGCCAATGTAAAATATGGGAATGACTTTGTTTAATCATACATCTCTTTCAGTATACTCCAAAGTCCTATCCCCAGGCAAAGTTGAAAAAAAAAAAAAGGCAATCCCCCATGACTGTGACTCCCTAGAAAGGCTTTCCAGATTTTTTAAATTGCAGGAAAATGAATTTAGAGCATAAGCAGATATCTACACATCATCTAAATCACTAGATCTGTCCCCAATTTTTTTTTTTAAAGTACACCAGTGGGCAGGACAGGACGTTATAGGAAATAAAAGAGTGGTAAAATCCACAATGCTTTCTCTCTGCTAGACCTTCTGGGGGGTTATAATTGCATTTGGCCGCTGCAGGCTTGTCAGAGTGCCTGGCTTCTTAATAGTCTCAACCCTTAAAGGAGTAACTGTCAAGGGGCGACCCAGCTGAAATCAAACAACAAAAACGGGAACTGTAACCCGCCTGAAATGGGAGGAGGAAAGGAAGGGAGCCTCCTGTATTCATCAGTCAACATTAATGTCCTTTGTTGTTCACCTTTGCACGCAACAGCGAGCGCTATCCTGTTCCTTTTTCTCCGAACGCTGGTGCCAGGGTAGTCTTTTCCTAAAAGCCATCTCCCTGCCTGGAAGACCCAGGCTTACCCATCCACCTCCCCGCGATCACTCCGCAGCCGTCTCCACCACCCCCCATGCGCTCACCCCGGGTCGAGAGTGGCCAGAAGTAAAAACACTGCCGAAATAGCCGTTCCCCTCCAAAGACCAAAGAGCGGAGCTGCGCAGATGTTGAAATTTACCCATACCCCTGCCCCACCACACACACACACAGACACACAGACACACACACACACACACACACACACACTGTAAAGCCGGGATGGGAGGGCGGGAGGAGGGTCGGCGGGAGGAGGGTCGGATCGGAGGGTCGGATCGGGCTCCCTCTGTCCGAGTGGCTCTCGAGGACCACGGCGCTCTCTGGGCATGTTGACCCGAGCTGGAGGAAGGTTCTGCACCTTCCTCCTGTTTCGGGGGGTCCTCCCTGCCCGGTTGTCGTTGGCTCCCTCTCCACCCTGGGAAATCGCTGCAGCTGCCTGCCGTGTCCCCGTTGCTGCGGTGAAGGGGAAGGAGAGCGAGGGACCTCACTCGCCTCTTCTTCCAACTTGACACACACACACACACACGCCCCGTCGCGGCTCCAAAACACACACACACACACGC
The DNA here is from genome assembly GCF_000164805.1 of Carlito syrichta. Lineage (NCBI taxonomy): Eukaryota > Metazoa > Chordata > Mammalia > Primates > Tarsiidae > Carlito > Carlito syrichta. The sequence goes on from NW_007250673.1 coordinate 795,001, forward strand.
ACACACGCACACACACGCCCCGTCGCGGCTCCAAA
>NW_007250673.1:795204-795537 GCF_000164805.1 Carlito syrichta
GGGGCGCGGGGGCAAGGACGAGAAATGCGCACCCGCTCCGGCCAGAGCAGAATAAAAGTTCGCCCCGCGGAGACTCACCCACGCCGTATTTCTCGTGCTCCGTAGGTATCCACATGGCTAAAGGGGGCTCCGGGGTCTTCGGGCTTTGTAATCCCCGAGCCCCTTCTTCGGATCACAACAATGCACAGTCCCCGAGTAGCGGCTGCAGCGCTGGAGCCCCGCGGCTTCGCTCCGGCTGCGGGCGCCGGGCAGAGATCTCCGCTGGAGGCTCCTGAGCCCAGCGTTGACACCGCGTCGCCGAGGCTGCGCCGCCCGCCGCTCTCTCGGCGGCGG
>NW_007250673.1:795648-829717 GCF_000164805.1 Carlito syrichta
TCGGCGGCGGCTGCTTACAGTCCTCCGACGCGCTCCCGGGGACCCGGCGGCGCAGTCATTGTTCTGATTCACTGAACTAAGCGAACACGCCGGGGCACTCTCCGGCTCACCCCCGCCCGTCTGCGCCTCGTCCAGCCCTCCCTTCCAAGAGTCCCCGCGGCACGCTGGGAAATGTAGTTCTTGGCCTCGCCATCCCGGAAGGGGGCGTGGCAATAGCGGTCGGGGGCGTGACGACACGACGTAGGTGTGGAGAAAACACCAGGCCGATGGGGAGTGTCCTCCAGTCGCGTTTCTATTGGTGCAGGTTCGCCCCGGCCCCGCCCTCGGCCCGCCCTTTTTTTTTCAGGCGGGTAATGGCTGCTCCCGAGCTCCAGGGGGCTGCAGCCCGACTGGAGGAGGATGTCGGTGGGAGCGGCTGCGGAGTCGGGGGTGTCAGTGATGAGGGTGAGTACGGTGCCCCTGAGGCTTAGGTGATTTGTTTCCTTTCTGCACGACTACAGGGGCGCTGACTTCGGGTCCGACCCTAGTAGCCTCTTTCAGGTCTGAGGCCATCTGGGTTCAAGGGGGCCACGGGCGGGACCCAGCGGGCTTAGGTGGGGCGGGGGGCGGCTACTTGGCCGGGGCTGTCCGGGGAGGGCGGAGAAAATGGGATGGAACGGCCCTTCCTGCAACAGGGGAAGTGCCCTGAGCGTCTGCCTTCCGGTTTAGAGCTCCCAGCTTGGTTGTAGCTGCTGAGTGGGAGTGGGTCGGGTCAGGTTCGCGCGTGTGTGATCATAACTCTGGGATTAGCAGCCCTTTTGCCTCGCAGATATCCAGCTGTCTTGCTTTGACCTCGGAGACGTGTTTTATTTGACTTCTGAAGGGAAAGTGTGTGCATCCCACAACTTCCTGGTGGAGGGCTGACTGCCCTGGGCGTTCTTCAGATTTGAACGTGGAGCCTGGAAGATCTTCCCAGGCACTGGGTCCTTAAGAGGGAAGTGGTAATTTGCACTCTGGCTTCAGAGAGCGTTTGGAGGGGGTTATGAAGATCATCACAGCTACTTTGGCTCTACCTGACTTTCAAGTTGTCCTCTAATCCACCGTAAGGATCAAAAATCAGATTTTGAAAGCTGCAGGTGGAGTGTTATTAGGACTCTTTTACCTTTAGTCTATCTCCCCCTAGCCCCTGTTTTGTCCTTGGTGTGTAATTTCGCACAGCAGGCTATCTGTTTCTGATGGACATGGCTTGAGGCTGAAATGTGGTTCTCAGCCCTTGTTGAGGTTTGTTTGCTTGTATGTTTGCTTTTCAGTTTCTTTTTGTTTTTACAGTTAAGTGGATATTTAGTCTTACATTTTTATCTCAGCAGCGCAGAGATGAAGTGCAATTTCTTCCCACTTCTCATCCATAGAATACCCTACTCAGAAATTATTTTGGTACCTCCACCAAATAAATATTTGGTAGTCTTCTAAGTTAAATATTGAGTTGTGTCCACACCCTAAAGGGTTTATCAGTGGGTTGGCTATATACGGGGATTCATCTGATGGTAAAGGATTATTAAGGTTTCCCAGAATCTCAAGGAAGCAGAGGGCTACCAGTTTAAAATCTAAAGATGGAAGCTTTGGTAACTTTATCTCACAGATTCGCTTATTTTTTTAAAAAGGCTATGCCTATCAAAAATGTTAAACATTTAAAAATTCTCAGTTACTCAAAAGTATAAAACTTTTTGTCATAAACATCTCATATCCTTCAGAGGTGTGTAAAGTAAAAAATGTAAGTTTCTGCACTACATAGTCCCACTCCCATAGTATTAAACAGTTCAGAGTTTGGTGCATATTCTTCTTTCTTTTTTTATTTTTGTTCCTATTTTTTGAATCAGGGTCTCACTCTGTCACCTAGGCTGGAGTGCAGTGGCACAATCACAGCATACCGCAACCTCAGTCTCTTGGGCTCAGGCCTTTGTCTTGCTGGCAACTGAGGCTACAGGTGCAAGTCACTATGCCCAGCTCATTTTTGAATTTTTTTTTGTAGAGATGAAATCTCACTATTGCCCAGGCTGGTCTCAAGCCCCCAGGCTCAAGCAGTCCTCCCACCTCAGACTCCCAAAGTTCTGGGATTACAGATATACCCCACCACGCCCACCTTTCTTTCTAACATATTCTTATATAACACACATCTGTTTTGTTTTGATTTTTTTAAATAAAAAATGGATAATTCTATGTAAACTAACAGGTCTGCATCCTTCTTTTTTCTTAGTGATCTTCCATAGACACTCTTCCATATGAGTACATTTGTTATTTCATTATTTTTAAGGACTGTACCCATCATCATATTCCACAACATGAACGTGCCATACTTTAACCATTCCCCTATAAATGAATATATAGTGTGACATTAGTTTTTCAATAGTATTGCAGTGGACATATACCCATATGTTATATACATATATCCTTGACCACTGGGTGTGTATTTCTTGGGGGAATTGCTAGGTCAAAGGTTATGCAAATATAAACTTTTGATAAAAGCCAGATTTTCCTCTTCATAGGTATTCAGCATACATTTCCACTAGTAATATATGTGTCTCTTTCTCCTTATCGTCATCAACTTTGAGGAAATCATTAATCCAGAACCAATGTTTAAATGACATTGTTTAAATGACCAATGTTTAAATGACATTTAAACATAGGGTTGGATTAAGTAACTGATAGAAAGCTTAATTTTTGATTCCAATTTGTTTTCAACCAAAGAATTGAGTAGCAGTGGATTTGCAGTATTTTAACATAAAAAAAAAAAATTCCTACCGTGGCTCAGAACTACCAAGTATTTTCATTGACTTGTAGTGTCAATAGGAGAGCTTAATCGTTGATTTTTGTGTCATTCTTATAAAATGAAGTTGTCATTTAAAATTCCCCATAATAACTTATGTATTATTCTTTGACTTTATCCAAGTTCTTTTCAAAGTCAGAGAAATGTGATTCAAATTTTAGGTGGAAATAATTATATTAAAAGCATATTCATTTTTTTTGTGAGGCAGCCACTTAAGTTATTAAGTGTGTCTTTCCCAGTAAAATCAGACATCTTTTGATTTCTTGAAAACTGCCTTTTTAAAGGGATTTCCCACTAACTCTTATTAAAATGTCAATGTGTGTTTAATATCCTGGGACACCGGGGACTAGGGAGACTTTTTATAGAAATTCTTGTAGTTCCTCAAAATCTCTGCTGGAATGAGTCACTGTGGTTGTGCAGGCAGGTATACCACCTTCATGGGACCAACACCACTGTGTTGCTAGACTTCCTGTGGCTGCATCCCTCTTCAAAAGAGGTCAAATCGTGCAGGACACTGCTTTCCAATCGTTTGAACAGAAACTAGGATTTCAAATTGTTCCCTAATGTTAAGAACAGGTAATCAATAGATTAAACATCACTCACATTTGTAGTTTTGTTATTGAGTATTTGTTCTTTTCCAGTTTTTAGAAGTCAATAAGATGACATAGTTTATTAATTGATAGAACTTTTAGGGGGCTTTTTGACAGGTGATTTCTTCTGACAGTATTAACTTGTACTTCCACTTTGTAATACTCTGGCAAAGTCAACTTTTTTTCCTCCAAATATTTACCCAGCAGATGATGATCATGGTAATGTTTGGATTCATAACATTTGTCTTCTGGAGATCTTATTATCTCATGTGTGTTATCTCTGGAAGAAAAGGGGGCAGGTGAAGCCAACTCCTCATTCTTGTGTTTCGTGTTTCACTAAATGACATCATATGTACGCTAAAAACATAAGAAGCATCCTTGATTCCTATCTTGCCCTCAGGTACTGAATTTGATCAGTTACCAAACCTTATTTTTCTGTGCCTGAAAAAAATATACATATTTATATACATATTTATATGTAACATATATTATTTATATATATTCATGTATTATATATTTGTGTGTGTGTGTGTGTATATACATATACATATATGTATGTGTATATTTGTTTGTTTTGGTTTTTTTTTTTCAGTCAAGGACTTGCTCTGTTACCCAGGCTCTAGTGCAGTGGCATGATCATGGCTCACTGCAGCCTCAATCTCCTGGGCTAAAGTGATCCTTTCTCCTCAGCCTTCTGAGTATCTGGGACTACAGACACACACCACAACCCTTGGCCAATTTTTAGTTTTTTGTAGAGATGAGATCTCTCTGTTTGCCCAGGCTGGTCTCAAACTCCCAGACTTAAGTGATCCTCCTGCCTGGGCCTCCCAGAGTGCTCAGATTATCAGCATGAGCTGTTGTGCCTGGTCTTGAAGTATATTCTGAATTCGTTCCTTCTAGTTACCTCTACACCACTATTCTAATTCCATTTCTAATCCACACCATCACTGCTGAATTATCTGTCTGTGTCCCCCATTCCCCAGACGGTGCTCTTAAGGACCAAAACCTTGTCATATTTGTTTTTATCAGCCCTGTCCTGTTCTTAGCACATTGCCAATGTTTAATAAATGTTTGACCAGAATGGAATTCTAGCCTGAATGATTGCAAAACCTTCCTGTTGATCTTCTTTACTCTTGATTTTACTTCCTTTAATCTCCTTTCCAAAAAAAAATACATTAGTGGGTTTTCACTTGAAATCTTCAGTGTAACCTTACTACACGTATAATTAGGTCCAAATTGTCTGTGTGGCATTTAAGGTTCTAATCTATGTTTCCAGCCTCACCTGCAGTCCCTGCTTCCCTTCCCATGTCTTTATTATCTACTCACCACATCAGACTGTAGTTATTTATTGGCAGTTTCATCTACCCCAGTGGACTGTAAATGTCTTGAGGGCAACTGTTATCTTACTCCACTTTTATACATCCAGTGTTTATCAGAGCTGCATGTAGTAAACATTGTATAAGAGCTTAATGCTAGAATCTGTTTGAAATTTGCAAAATGTATTTAGAATGACAGCTATTTAAAGCAGAGAAACTGAAATAAAATAAAAAACTGAGCAGATGTTTTATGCTTGTGAAAAAGAATACATACCAACTAGAAGTACAGAATATTATCAGGAAACTGATAATATGATATTCTGTCAGAGGTAATCATAGTCAGCATTTTGGGATAGCTTTTCGATCTTTTTGAGTTGGAGTCTCACTCAGTCGCCCAGACTGGAGTGCAGTGGCCGCTCCCGGCCACCGCAGCCTCGCCTGCTAGGCTCCAGTGATCCTTCCGCCTCAGCCTTCTGAGTAGCCGGAATTACAGCCATGCGCTACCACGCCCGGCTGATTTTTTGATTTATTGTAGAGATGAGGTCTCGCTGCCCAGGCGGGTCTTGAACCCGTGGACTCCGGCAATCCACTCACCTCAGCCTCCCAAAGGCGCAGGATTACAGGCTGAGCCACCGAGCCCGGCTCGATCTTTTTTAAAATAAAGTTTTAATGTTGTTTAGAGAATGTTTATTTATTTATTTATTTTTAGTCAGGGTCTCACACAGGCTGGAGTACAGTGGCATGGTCACAGCTCACTGCAGCCTCAATTTCCTGGGCTCAGGTGATCCTTCTGCCTCAGCCTCCCAAGTAGCTGGGACTACAGGTGCATGTCACTGTGCCTGGCTAATTTTTTGGTTTTTTTGTAGAGACAAAGTTCCCCAGGATGGTCTTGAATTCCTGGGTTCAAGCAATCCTCCCACTTCAGCCTCCCGAAATGCTTAGATTACAGGTGTTAGCCACTGTTCCCAGCAGATAATGATTAAATTTTTTACAAGAATCCTTCAGATCTAGTCTCTATAACCTTGAACCCATAACTGAATGACCTACCCATGAACCTTGAAATCTGTCTTTCATCATCTAAAGGGCTCTTAACCAGTTTTCCACAAGCTGTCTTCCTACTTCCATAGATCTATTTCCATAGCAGTAAGTCCAGTAAAGTATTTGACATGACAGAGGAAAGAAGACTAGACCCTATTTTGGAAAAGCTGTATTTAAATTGTGATTCTGACATTGAGTTGCTATGTAATATAGGCTTGTTGTATGTGCTGCCACATTTATGAAAGTATACATATAATACCTTTCTTGTAGAGTTATTATAATTTTTTATTATATATTTATGAAAGCCCAGCATATTTCTTGTTATAAAATTGGACCTCAGTAAATATTAGTTGCTTTTGTTGTAAAGATAGTCTCAATTGAGCTATAATACTGCTTGCTGCCTGATACATATTTACTTAGGAAGCAGACTAGATTGTGGTGTAACCCAAGGGAATCTTAGGAATGTGTTGGCAATAACTGCTTATGCTGTCAGTGCTCTTCTGGAATTTAGGGTTGTCAGAGTGTCAGTGCTACATCCTAGTGTTGCAACTGCGTGCTCTGAAAATTCTTATTATATTATCTTTATATCCTTCCTTACCCCCCTACACAGTGCTCCCCCCTCAAATCCACCTTCTTACCTCCACACATATGCTGATGCTCAATAATGGTGACTGTTATTTCAGTCATATATGTAGGCTCATATTTGGCATGTGTGCCAGAGTGAGACAAGTGATGATCTATCTTTTCCTCTTCAAGACCAGGTTTCTGTTGAGGGACTTGATGGGTCAGACACTGAATTTGCACACATTTCTCATTGTGTTGATACCGAATTTCCATTCATGCAAAAAGAATAGTGCTGCCCTTCACAAGACACCCTTATATACTTCAGATTAAAGTTGATCAGATTAATATGATAGAAATCATACTTTTTTCTAATCATACTTTTTTCTATATATATATAGAAGCAGTGTGCTTAAACTGCCATCTCCAGTCATCAAATCTTTAAATGCTTCTATTTGATGATCTTGGAGAACTTTGTCAAAGACTTAGGATTCAATTTGCTATGATTTACTTGATAAACTAATCAGACACTGAATGAATGGCATTTTACTGACAGTACCTTAAAGATTTGCCAACTCATCCTGAAACAAGTATGTTCTACTGAACTGCTTGACCCAAAGATGAGCAGCTTTTTTCAGAAGTGGTAATGGATGTGACTGATTAATCTTCTGCTCTTTTTTACATCCCAGCTGATTCTCTGAGTGACCAGTGGCATTTATTTGTCAGATAGCCAACTGGGGTTGGATGCTGCCTTTGGCTGTAGGAGCCAAGTAAAGTTTCTGAGAGCTAAGCAGTACCTGAACTTTTGATCAGGGTGAGCAGGAAGGAAAGAATCTACAATTGACAAATGGTAAAATATTTTAAGTAATGTAAGATAATGTGGGATACTACTGGATTTTTTCCATGTGTCACATACTTAAAATAATCAATATGCAGTATTGAATAAGTAGTATGTGTGGAATAGGAGTCAGAAGACCTGGATTCTGAGTCAAAATTTGCTGCTTTGTAGTAGTATGAACTTGGGAAAAAGCCGTTTAACCTGCCTGACCTCAATTTTATCAGAAAAATACGGATATTATTGGGAGGAGTTTCAGTGAGGCAGTATATGTAAAAGCACTCTGTAAAATCTTGAGGCACGAATGATGCTACTGATGAAAGTTTATGTCAAGGGACAGTAGTGGGTACAAGCATAAGCTTTAGACTTAGACAAACTGAAATCAAATGGAGCTGTCAGTTAAAACTGTGACTTTGGGCAAAGTCATATGACCTCACTATTATTATGACAACTGCTACTGCTACAGAAGTTTGGATATAACTTTAAATTGATTACAGACTAATCAAAGAACATTACAGCTGGAATCAAGACAAATCCCCACTTACGTAACATGTAAACCCTTTAAAGACAGGGTTGTTTCTTATACCCTTGACCTCATCCTCTAGGACAGTGCCATGCTGTGATGGCATTTGGTGTCGTTTGGTGACTGAATCAGCTCCATGCTGGCTGCTCTGTGGAACACAAATGAAGAACCCCTGTCCTTATCCATGGGGACATTTCAGAAGTAGTTGGTGGGATCTACATTCCAATCCTACCAGAGCTCATAGAAGAGTCCCTTCTAGTCCCGTGTAACACTGTAGGAAGAAGTGGATATGTTTGAATCTGTGATATGCATGCATTGACCAAGGAGCTGTGCATATTAAAGCTTTGTACTGTGTATTTTTGAAAGAAAGGAAATTCATGTCTCCTGGTTTCTCTAACATTGTCCTCATTTCCTGTTTTTTCTTAACTGTAAGATGGACTTTTCCCTTCCACCAAATAATCACAGAGACCCTGCCTTTTAAAAAAATTTTTTAGTGTGTTTGTGCAAATACTTAGAGATTTGTTTTTTCCAGTAAAGACTGCAGAATTGGAATTGTGATTATCTATTTAACACAGTCTACTGTTATGTTACAAGCTGCTATTCACCAGTGATAGCCAATTAGGAAAGAAAATATCTTGTACCCACTAATTGTAATTACCATTCTAAAGCAATTAATAGCAGGAACTGTTGCTGAACTATAACACAACATCAATCAAGCTATTTTTGCTAAGGCGCCATACAACTAATTTGCTTAAATGATGGCGGGGAGGCGAAGGAAAGGAAGTGAGAGAGGCTATAGGCTTAGTAGAATTTCTTTGAAATCAGTTTATGAATGACTTTTGAAAGCTTTTTAAATATGCATCCACTCATGAAGGAAAGTTATGCTAGTAACCTACTGGGACATTAAGTTATTTTTCCAGCAGCAATGATCATAGACAGTACAGTTTTGTGAAAATCTTACTGGACAAGGAATCAGAAAATCTAGGTTTTAATCCCACTTCTGCTTCTGACAGACTCTGATTTTAGAGATGTCATTTGCACTCCTGGTTAAGATTTTCTTGTTTGTAAATGAGGAAGTTAGATTATATTAGCATCCTTTCAACTGCATAACTGCATCTTTTGAGCATCAGTGAAAGAAAGAGGAGACAGTCTTACAGATAGGGAGCCACATTATTAATAGCCTATGGTCTAGAAAAAGAAAAAGAAAAATATGGGTAGGTCCTGAAGAATTAGTTACATATGTGAGTGTCATTGATCAGATTATCAAGTTAGAAAATTAGCTGAGAACCACTGCAGTAGATGACTTCTGGAGTACTTTACTCCAAGAAAATATAGATAAGATCATTAAGACTCATCTCTTCTCAGCCTATCCACTGTCCTCTCCATTTGTAGTAAACAGTGCAAATCTGAAAGAGCTATTGATACTACTGAGGATTCATTCATTCCACAGTTTTTATTAAGCATCTGCTATTTGCAAGTCTCTTTATTCTAGATGCCATAGAACTCAAAGATAAAAATAATATTGATCTTACCCTCAAGGATCTTATCCCCTAATAGGGAAGATAGAAGAAGTATGTAAATAACTATATTACAAGGTACAAAGTGCTAGAGAGCATCAGAATGATATAGATAGAGTTAAGCGAGAAAGATCATTCCCAGCAGGTGATACTAAGCCTTGAAGTTTAATAAGATTTGGACGTGCAAAAACAAGGAAAAAGCATTCTAGGCCTAGGCAAAGGGAAGAGGGATCAGTAGAAAAACTAAAGTCATAGACAGCAAGTACCTAGTCAATTCATTTTGCCTAGAGAAAATGGTAAGTAAATGAAGCAATGGAAAAGACGTTTTGGAAACACATTGAAACTAGTTCATATTGTCTCAGATGTTAGAAGTTGATTCGGCAGACTGTGGGCTTGAAGGTTTGAAGGACGGGAATGACAAAATAAAAGTTTAATTAGGTAACAATGTACTGGAGAGGGAAAGTTAGGTCAGGAGTACTTGCCAAAGCAAGAGATAAGGAGGACCCATACTGAATTTTACTAATATGCCCTTGTTTCTTTGTTTTGCTTTTGAGAAATTTTTTTAATTAGCAACTAAAAATTGTGTATATTTATCATATACAAATGATGTTTTGATATATGTATACATTGTAGAGTGGCTAAATTTAACCAATTAACATATCTATTATCTCACATACTTACCATTTTTTTGTGGTGAAAATATTTAAAATCTACCCACAGCAATTTTTCAATATACAATATACTGTTATTAGCTATAGTCACCATGTTGTACAGAAGATTTCCTGAACTTACACCTGACAGATACTTTGTATTCTTTGACTAATATCCCTCCACTCCCCTTTCCATACCCTCCCAGCCTCCGGTAACCACCATGCATTCTACTGTCTGTTCTGAATTTGACTCTTTTAGATTTCACGTATCAGTAAGATCATGCAGCACTTACCTTTTTGTGCCTGCATCATTTCACTTAGCATAATGTTCCCTAGGTTCATCCACGTTGTTTCAAATGTCAGAATTTCCTTCTCTTTTAAGGCCGAATAGTGTTCCATTAAATATATTATATATTTTATATACATAACATATATATCACATTTTCTTTATCCATTCATCTGTAGATGGACACTTAGGTTGACTTCATAACTTGGCCATTGTGAATACTGCTGCAAAGAACATAGGATTGCAGTTATCTTGCAGACACACTGCTTTCATTTCATTGGTATACATACCCAGAAGTAGATTTATAGGATCGTGTGGTAATTTTATCTTTAATTTTTTTAGGAAGCTCCATCCTGTTTTCCATAGTGACTGTACTAATTTATATTCCCACCAATACTGTCCAAGGGTTTTCTTTTCTCCACACTCTCACCAGTGCTTATCTTTTGTCTTTTGATATTAGCCATTCTGACAGATGTGAGGAGATATCTCTTCATAGTTTTAATTTGGGTTTCTTTGGTGATTATTGATGTTGAGCATTTTTTCATATACCTGTTAGTTTTTAGCTTTTGTTGCCTGTGTTTTTGGGATCATGTCCAAAAAATATTTGCCTATATCAATGTCAAGAAAGTTTCTCCCTGTTTTCTTCTAAGAGTTTTACAGTTCAGGTTCTAGGTTTAAGTTTTTAATCCACTTTGGGTTGACTGTTACATGTGGGATGAGATAATTTATGGATTTATTCCTTGGTCCTCTATTCTGTTTCATTGGTCTATATGTTTATTTTTATGCCAGTACCCTGCTGTTTTGATTACTATAGCTTTGTGGTATGTTTTGAGATTGCTTAGTATGATGCCTCCAGCTTTGTTTGTTTGGTTTTTTGTTGTTGTTTTTTTTTTTTTTTTTTTAAGGATTACTTTGATTATCTGAAACTTTGTGATTCCATATGAATTGTAGGATTTTTTTCCTATTTCTGTGAAAAATGAAATTGGAATTTTGATAAAGATTGCATTGAATCTATGAATTGCATGGAATCTGCAGATCACTTTGATATAGATTACATTGAATCTGTAGATCACTTTGACAGAGATTGCACTGAATATTTTAACAGTATTAATTCTTCCAATACATTAATATGGGATATCTTTTCATGTATTTGTGTCTTCAATTTCTTTCATCAATGTTTTATAGTTTTCAGTGTACAGATCTTTCATCTCATTGGCTAAATTTATTCTTAAGTATTTTTTGTTGCACTATTGTAAATGGGATTTCTTTTTCAGTTAGAGTGTTATTAGTGTATAGAAATGCTAATGATTTTGTCTATTGGTTTTGTATCCTGCAACTTTACTAAATTTGTTTATCAATTCTCATAGTTTTTTGGTAGAGTCTTTAGGATTTTCTATATGAGAATGTTGTTTGCAAACAAAGACAATTTAACTTCTTTCTTTCTTTTTTGAGTTGGAGTCTTACTCTGTTGCCCAGGCTGGAGTGCAGTGGCATGCTCACAGCCACCACAGCTTCGACCTGATGGGCTCAGGTGATCCTTTCACTTCAGCCTTCCAAGTAGCTGGAACTACAGGCACCACCATGCCCCTCTAATTTTTTGGTTTATTGTAGAGATGAGGCCTTGCCAAGTTGCCCTGACTGGTCTCGAACCCATGAGTTCAGGCAGTCCTCCCACCTCAGCCTCCCAAAGTGCTGGGATTATAGGCGTGAGCCACTGAACCTACACTTTGTCCTTTCTAATTTAAATATATTTTTTCATGTCTGATTGTTCAGGCGAGGATTTCTAGTACAGTGTTGAATAGAAATAGTGAGAGTGGACATCCTTGTCTTTTTCCTGATCTTTGAGAAAAAACTTTCGACTTTTTACCATTAAGCATGATGTTAGCAATGTGCTTGTCTTTTATGGCTTTTATTGTGTTGAAGTATATTCCTTCTGTATGTAATTTGCTGAATCTTTTTTTTTTAACTCATGAAGATATGCTGAATTTTGTCAAATGCTTTTTTGAATCTATTGAGATGATCATGTGGTTTTTGTCTTTCATACTGTTAATATGGTGTATCACATTTATAGATTTACATATTTTGAATCATTTTTACATTCCTGGGGTGAATTCCACCTGATTCTGGTAAATAATTCTTTAAATGTGCTGGTGAATTCAGTTTGCTAGTATTTTGCTGAGGATTGTTGTGTCTATGTCTATCGGGGATATTGGCCTGCAATCTTCTTTTCTTATAGTGTCCTTATCTGCCTTTGGTATCAGGATAGTGCTGGTTATGTAAAATGAGTTTGGAAGTGTTCCCTTCTCTTCAGTTTCTTGGAAGAGTTTGAGATGGATTAGTATTAGTTCATTCTTAAATATTTGGTAAAATTCAGCAGTGAAGCCATCAGGTCCTTGGCTTTTCTTTACTGGGAAATTTTTTATTACCAATTCAATCTCCTCACTTATTGACCTGCTCAGATTTTCTCATTCTTCTTAATTCAGTTTTACTAGGTTGTATGTGTATAAAATTTATACATTTCTCCTAGGTTATCCAATTTGTTGGCATATAATTATTTATAGTAATCTCATGGTTCTTTGTATTTCTGTAATGTCAGTTGTAATATCTTCTCTTTCATTTCTAATTTTCTATATTTGACAAAGAGTTTCTCTTTTTTTCTTAGCTAAAGGCTTGTCAGTTTTGTGTATCTGTTCAAAAAACCACCACTTGGTTTTTGTTGATCTTTTCTATTGTTTTTCTAGTTGTTTCTGTGGAATGAAGAAGTTCTGCAATCTTGCCCTGAGGACATGGACAGGCATGTCTCCCATCTGGTCCCTGACTAGGTAGCACTGGTCTCAGTTCACAGCTGAGAGAAGCTGGGGCTGAGATTCAGGGTCATTTCAGGGCCTGATGTGGGACTGAAGTTTGTAAACAGGCCCAGGGGACTCAGATGAGCATGTCTCCCTGACTGATTTAGGACCATAGTTGAGAGAGGCTAGAGCCAAGTTAGAGGATTCTTTCAAGGTCCACAACAAAGACAGCGGTCAGCAGGTCTGTCTCCCTAGGCAGTGGTATGCATGCATGACTCCTCCTGGGCCTCTTGGCAGATGGTTTTGGTAGAGCCAAAAGCCAAATGGAGCTATAGCCAAGTCTGCAGGGAGAGAGGGCTACTTCCAGGTCTGGAGCCAAGACCACAGTCCATGCGTCTGCAACTTGGTTGTGAGTCTGTCTTCTCAAAACGAACCTCTTAGACCTTGAGCTTCACTGGGGTTTCTCAAACTCCTACTGGAATCCCAAGGTTCCCACAAGGCATTTTTGTTCATAGATGGCTACAAAATTATATTGTTGTGGGACTGTTTGAGCAGGGAACCTCCTATTCCACCATCTTGCTGACCCAGAAATTTCTGATGAGAATTTTTTAAACTAGGAATCACAGACAACTTTAGTCTCAGAAAGGCTTTCAGACGCAATTGGATTTTCAATCTTCCTTGTCATATCCAAAAGGAGAGAACTGTGCCCTTATTAATGAAGGCAGGTGATACGTCAGTCCTGTAAGGAAATTCCTGAGATAAGAAAAATGTGCTGGCTATTCACAATAACAAAGACATGGAACCACCTAGGTGCCCGTCAGTGGTGGACTGGATAAAGAAAATGTATATCTATACATGGCTACTATGCAGCCATAAAAAAGCAAAATCATGTTCTTTGCATCAACATGGATGTAGCTGGAGGCTACTATTCTAAGTGATTTGACACAAAACCAAAACTAAATTCCGCATGTTCTCACATATAAGTGGAACTAAACACTGGGTACATAATGATAAGGATAACAGACACTGTAGACTCCTAAAGAGGGGAGTTGGGTGGGGGAGAGTTGAAAAACTACCTATTAGGTGCCATGTTCACCATTTGGGTGATGGGTTCAATAGAAGTCCAAAGCTCACCATCACACATTAGTCTCACATAACAAATTTGCATATGTACTCCCTGAATTTAAAGTAAAATAAAATAAAAGTATATTTTTAAGAACCCTAAAATAATCATCCTTAACTTTGTTTAGTAAACTTAGTCATGATGATGACAGTCTGTGAACAGATGAGCCAGCTTTGCTGCTTGTCTTGCTACCATAAAAAACAAAGAAAGAAAGAAAAATGTGCTGGGACAGAGCAGATTGTATATGCAGATTCTGTCTACCTTTGATAAGTTGCATTCTGCTTGAGCTCTGTCATGAGGAATGCCCAACCGGCTGCAGGCAGAGAACACAATAAAGATAAGATAGCCGTCAATTAAAAGTACAGGTAGGTGGAGAGATCTGGTTGCAAGTCGTGTTAAAGGAAACCTGAGCTGGACAGCAGGGAAAAGATTTTATTCAGAAACTATTGCAATAGAGGAAAAGAGACCTCAGTATAGAACTGGGCTCCATTCCTAATACAACAAAGAAAAGTTGAGGATTTTATAGCCAAGAAGTAAGTTGGAGGGGCTGGGAGATGGAAAATTACTAAGGAATATCAGGGGTAAGGGGAGATTCTTGCTGAAAATAGGCCAGGATAATCAGATATCCTGGGGAATGATGGCAGATGAGGAATTTGGTCAGATACTGAGTGTGGGGAGATACTGAGGATGGGGGATTATCTCTAAACTGACTTGGTAGGATTCTTGCCAAAACTGAGCTATGCAGGTCTGGCAAGGATAGCCCAGTTGGAAAAAGGAGGAAGAGCGTGCCAGGTGCAGTGGCTCATGCCTGTAATCCCAGCAATTTGGGAGGCAGAGGTGAGAAGATTGCCTGAGCCCACAGGTTCAAGACCAACTTGGGCAGCATGGTGAGACCTCATCTCTACAATTAAAAAAAATTAACCAGGTGTGGTAGCGTGCGCCTATAGTCCCAGCTACTTGGAAGGCTGAGGTGGAAGGATTGCCTGAACTCAGTAGGATGGGGCTGCAGTGGCCGTGAGCATGCCACTGCACTCCAGCCTGGGTGACAAAGTGAGACTCTAACTCAAAAAAAGAAAAAGGAGGAAGCCTGACTGAAATTTGGTCAAGGAAAGAGTCTGTGTGAGTAGCAAGGAAAGAGCTGCAAGTAAGCAGGACTTTAGGGACAGGACTCAAGTCATAAAAGGTTTTAAAGAAACAAATTTAAGGGAGCATGGTTTTTGGGTGAAGCATCAAGTCAGACAAGTATGGAGTCGGAGCAACACATTGAGGACTCAATTACTAGAACAGGAATTCCAGTCGAGGTTTGGTTTCAAGAAATTAGTCCTGTGCCCAATGACTAGCAACCCAGAACCAGGTAGAGATGAGGCCAAGAAGACTGGATTGATGCTGAGCCATTGGCTTAAGGTGGTCTCCTGCTGTAACAGAGCCAAACTGATGGTGGGCTAAGGGACCCCTGCTATGCTGATTAGTGGCATTGGCAGGAGCTTAGCACCAGGCAAGTCATTACAGTTGTCCTTATGGCCACTGAACTTCTAACCCTGAGCTCATTAATCCTAAATAATCAGCCACTTGTAATATAATTCTCAAGTATAAGGTGATTTCTTTTTCCTGACCCCCTAGAGTACAAGGAATCTGCTGCAGAGATAGATTCCTGTTCTTGATATTCTTTTCCTTGTGAAATGTCTTAGAGATTATTGACAGAGCAGATTAAATTATAATGTTAATAATTTACCCTGTTCATATGATATTTTTAGGTATCAGTAGGTATAGTTGTTTCTATAAATAGAGCACAATTATGTTTTCCTTTCTTTACATGATACCCAGAAAATATCCAGCTATACACATTTACATGTTCTTAGAGCCTGAATGAATTAAAAATGATCTAAGACCTTTAGGTAATGGACTGAAAAGAAATTCATTTGTCTGCTATCATGCTTTTGAGATGTTTTATAGAAATTTATGTTCTCATTGTTTTTGTTCATTATGCTATTAAAGTAGGTGCTGATGTAAACTTAATATGCTGTTTATATGTTTAGGAACAATATTCCAGAACTTCATAGAATTATAGGGTAGAAAAGTATTACAGCATCTTTTTTTCCATAAAGAGAATTTCATAATCAATTAATTTTCAAATACTAAGTTAAAGTTATATAGTTTTACTTCATGATTTTAGTATGCTATTTTTTGTGACATTTAAGAGAGAAATATTGTATGCTGTTCCCCTAATAATTAACTCTCACTACCTTTTTCTCACATAGCACCTATGAACATTTCATGGGATGCTAGTGTTGCATGGAATTTAATTTGGGAAATGCTAATCAGAGTTATCACCCCCTTATTCATTAAGAGTTTAGCCACCCCAAAGAGTTCCATCTGTAAAAACGGTAAATATCTCCAAGAAGAGATCATTCTGTGTCTGCAGTAATAATTGTTATCATTCGTCTTTACAGCTTTCCTGTGTACTTTATACCCTTAATGGGAAGAAAATAAGTGTAAGGTGCTAAACACAGAATAAACACAAGAAAACATAAATACTTTTTGTTTCCTGGCATCCTACAAGAAATATTTTTTTCTATTATATCCAGGAAGCCAGAGTTCTTTTTTTTTTTTTTTATTTTAGATTCAGGGAGCGCACATGCATATTTATTACATGGGCATATTGTGCAGTGGTGGGAATTGAGTCTCAAATGGCCTAATTCCCCAGACAGTGATCGTTGTGTCCTGTAGGTAGTTTCTGTTTGGTATCCCTAGTACCTATTATTCCCATCCTTGTCATCGTTTAGTGAGAGCATGCGGTGTTTTGTTTTCTGATTGGGTCAGCTTACTTAGGATACTCCATCTGTGTTACTATATAGTTCTTTTGAAAATATTCATGATAGCATTGACATTAATATTTGTATTATAAAAAAATGTACCACTTTAGCATAATATGAAAGTAAGTTCTTCAGGTCGGTGTCTTTGATTCTTTATTTAGTGTCCTTTCTTTAGTGCCCTTTCACTTGAATTATGATTTGAATATTGCATAAAAAAAGAAAAGTTTCCTAAGTAACCAATTTCTGACCTACTGTCCATAGTACTTAAGCCTGTGCTTATTAAATCAGGTAACCATAGCTATTTAATGCATTATTTAATGTTATAAAAATTTAATTCACATTCCTCTATCAGCTTTCATTAACTTTAAGAATGTAGGTTAGTTGCATTTTTTTTTTTTAAATTCTCTGTGTGGCATCATTGTCAGAAATGTCAGTCTCTGAATTATTGTTTATTAATTAACTGATGAATCCAGGCATCCCTTTGATGTAAAATCTACAACTTGTATGATGTAGGGAAATTTTTTAGTGAAAGGCTTTCTAAAATAGCTTCAAAATGATTCATGGACCCACTGTTATTCACTTCTAGTTAGCAGTATTCACAGCCAACTGGCAGATCTTCCTTTCTTCAGGATTCTCACTTATATTAAATGTGGTTTCAAGGTAGACTGATTTAGGCAAGCAGGGCATAAATGAGACAACCAGATTGCCCTCTTTGTCTTATTACCTTTTCCTGAAATTACATTTGCTGATATTTCTTGTGGTAATACATTCATGAATTAGATTCTGAATGCGTATTATTTATGGATAATAATAAAAAAATTATAACCTTATGAATATTAGTTGATTCTTAGATCCTGCAATGAAATTACTCATACTTGTGGAAATTCAAACATACTTTCATATGCTTATTGCTACAAGTTGGGTTTTTTGTTGTTGTTATCCTTCATAAATTATACTTTGTAAATATTATAACTCCCATTATAAGTATATATCTCACCTTTTTCTCTTTCTGGTGAAGTCATGTTCACACTTTAGTTTTTTGGTTTTTTTTTTTTTTTTTGAGTCAGAGTCCCAGTCTGTTATCCAAGCTGGAGTACAGCGGCACATTCACAGTCACCGCAGCCTCAACCTGCTGGACTCAGGTGATCTTTCCACCTCAGCCTTCCAAGTAACTGGAACCACAGGCACATGCCACCATGCCTGCCTAATTTCTTGATTTATTGTTAGAGACGAGGTCTCACCCAATTACCCAGGCTGGTCTCAACCCCCTGAACTCAGGCAATCCTCTTGCCTCTGTCTCCTGGGCTCAAGCAGTCTTCTCACTTCAGCTTCCCAAGTAGCTAGGACTATAGACACATACCACCACACCCAGCTTTTTTTTTTCTTCAAATTTTTCTTGTAGAAGCAAGATCTTACTGTGTTGCTCAGGCTGGTCTCAAAAACCTGGTCTCAAGCTAGCCTCCTGCCTCAGCTTCCTAAAGAGCTGAGATTACAGGTGTGAGCCACCATGCTATATCTTCATATTTCAGATCTTAACATAAATGTCACTTTTTATATAAAGCCATTCCTAAACCCTAGGCTAAATTAGCTACATACTTCTTTGTAACCTTAATCATATTATGCTCTATGGTTATCTAAGAGAATCTCAATATCCGCTTGGAGAGAGATACATTTTGATTTTAACTGTTTAGTTGTTGTATACTATATTTTTTTCCTGGGGTTGCCTGTAAACAAATAATCAAAAACTGCATGTCTTAAACAAAGGAAATTTATTCTCATAGTTTTGAAAACCAGAAGTCCAAAATCAAGATATCAGCAGGGCTGCACTCTCTTTGAAGGCCCTTGCCTCTTCCAGCTTCTGGTGACACCAGGGGTTCTTGGCTTGTGGCAGCATAACACCAGTCCCTGCCTTCATCTGTACATGGCCTCCTTCCCTGCATCGTTATCTTCTCCTTTTCTGTCTTTTAGAAGGACATCTGATAGTAGATCAGGGCCTAACCTAATTCAGGATGATCTAATCTTGAGATCCTTACCTTAATTACATCTGCAAAGACCCTAGTTCCAAACAAAGTCACATTTTGAGGTAATAGGTGAACCATTTAACCAACTACCTCTTTTGGTATTGCTCACGATTCCAGATAATCATTTCAATGTGGCCAAGGGATGTGCCTGGTAACTACATGTTCTTGGGGGTTGGCAGGGAGGGGAGAGAAGAGGGTCTGTCTTTTTCTTTTCTTTTTTAAGCTCTCAAGCAGATGGTGCCCACTGCTTGACTTTATGGACGTTGAGACTTATGCATTGACCTTATTCCCAAGAATATTAAACTCTTACTAGAAAGTCACCCCCAAGGATTTAAATAGGGCTTGTTAACTATGTATTGTCTTTTTATGCTGGGGCTTTCCCATCACTGTTACGCTTTACTATCCTTATCTGTTATTGTTTTAGGTACTTGGAGTATATATTGTATACACTGTCCTTTTGCTTGTTGATAGATTTGTCATTTGTGCATACAGCCCCTGAAATTTTGTCTCATCCTGTGATTGAGAGCATAGTGCTGTGCAACAAACACTGAACTTATGTGACCTTAAATAAATTCCACTCCCTGAATGTTTTTTCTCATAACTAAAACAGAAATAATAACCTTACCTTACAGGGATATAGTGAGATGTGAAGTGTTTAAGAGATGATTTTATAAAATATAAAGGGTTATGTAAGTTAAGCAGTGGTATATTAATATCCTGCATAAAAAGACTGTCTTTGTATTTACATCGTTTGATATAAATATTTATAAAGTGTTTGTTGGTGACATGGAAAGATGTTACTTTGGGAAATGTTTTAAAAGGAAGTTTTTGTCTTCCTTGAGCTTATAGTTTAATTGCAGAAGAGGCACACATACCTGTAATTAGGTTAAGCTCTGAGTAATGGATACAGAAATGGAAGAAGAACATATTTACTTGAAAGAGGCTAATTATGGTTGGCTTCACAGATGAAGTGAAAGAGATCAGAGGACCAGGAAAAGCTCTAGCAGGCATGTAGATGGGTGCAGAGTACCTTAGCCTAGAGAAACAGCTTGCATACAGCAATGCAAAAAAAGAGCCAGATCCCATCCAGGGACATCTCAGAAATTTCTTAGAGCTACAGACTTCAAAGAGGAGTGGTAAGAGATAAAATGGAACAAAATACAACATCTGATAACCAGTTTACAAGAAACTGTCCAATGCTTTAATCCCTTATTTATGTGACTGTGAATGTTTCAGATTTGGATCTTTGTTCTCCATCAGGCCAAATGGTCTCCAAAAGGAGTTAGTAGAATCTTTTCAGTACAAAATAAGAGCATACAGAAAAAAATATGACACCTTTGATCTTCTCAGGCTCTGACTCTCAGCAAGCATTTATTAAGTACTAATTAGGTGCTAGGCCCTGAAGGCACCAAAAAGAACAAGACAAACTTCCTGTCTTTAAGGAGCCACTTGTCTAGTAGAGGAAAATTATGCAGAAGAAAAGGAAAAGGCTTGGGATACCCTACACCTGCTTTCTTCCAAAGCCTAAAACGAAACAGAGGAGTAAGAGACATGGCTAGGGAGATGGGGAAGGCCTGTATTAAAAAGGACCTTGTGGGCCATGCACAAGAACTTGGATTTTCCCCTACCTGATGGGGAGTGTTTTAGATGGGTGAGTAATAGGAATCAGATTTGCTGTTTGGAAACAGCCTTGTGGTAGTACTAATGTGAGCATGGATACAGACACAGGGCAGGTAGTCGGCAGACTCGAGTCAGAGTCTTACTCTGTCACCCAGACTGGAGTACAGTAGTGTGATCTCGGATCACCACAGCCTCGGTTTCCTGGGCTCAGGCGATCCTTCTGCCCCAGTCTTCCAAATAGCTGGGACTACAGGTGTGCACCACCACACTCGGCTAATTTTTTGACTTGTTGTAGAGACGAGATCTTACCATATTGTCCAGATTGGTCTAGAACTCCCAGGCTCAGACAGTCCTCTCACCTCAGCCTCCCAAAGTGCTGGGATTACAGGCATGAACCACCACGCCCAGCTGGAGAACATGTTCCTTATACAGTCCAAACTGGATGCCAAGCTAAATGAGTCTTTCTAAAATGTGTAAACCATTATGTAACCTTCTAGCTCAAAAACGGCCATGGTTTTCTCCATGTTAAAGGGAAAAACCCCAAATGTAAGCATATCTCATTTGGACTCCTTGAATTGGCCCCATACCTTAATCTAACTTAATCTCCTGCTGCTTCTCAACAACAAGAGATAGCTGAGGACTTTCTTCTCCCTTACATTCCTCAGGTGTGAGGCTCACATTAGAAGAATAATCTAAAAGGCCCAGATCACAGAATTAAGTCTGTTCATTGAGTGCACACTTGACTTTGTTGTGTGGAAATCTGCACTTTTAAATTTTCTTATTTTCTAGATGAAAGTACATTTTTCAAATTCATGACTTTCTTATTTCTAAGGAATTTTACAGCCGATAGACTTTCCATAATTAAAAATGGCCATATACCTCTGCAACTCTGTGTTTTCTTCTGATCCATGACAAGTTTTACCAGATATTCCTAATTAGGCTCTAGATTTTGTACAAAACTTATAAGAACTTTTAAACAAGACCTTTTAGGTATTGGAGTAAGGTATTTGGGTATTGGAGTAAAGGAGTGATTGTGTCTTTAAAACTGGGTATTGGAGTAAGGAAGTGATTGTGTCTTTAAAATTGCGGGTGTGTAAATATAAAGTTTTAAAAACTAAAATTATTTTAAAATGTCAGTGTGTTCACTGGAGTGAAGGTAAGTATGATAAACCAGAAAGGGGAAATGCTGGTTTATCAGTATAATTTTTCTCTCATTGGGAATTTATTTACATATCTGCTGCTAATTCTTTAGTCTGGTTTAGAACAACTGATAAGTCCAAGGTCACCCTTATCCAAATTTCAAAGGTATTTCATCTTCTACTGCAGTACTTCTTTTTAATGATAAACTGCATGTTTTGTGAGTAGCTCAGTTGTCACTGACATCTCCAATGAATGCCATCTGGTCATAATGCTGGATTGCAATTTTACAGGTTGTTTTCCAGCTCCTTCCATCTCCCCATCTCCCTATTTTTTCCTATTTTGGTAACTTATTATTATAGGTTACTTCATTGCCTGTGAATCTTTTTTCTTGAACTTTTCTCTAACATGAATGATGTCTCCTTTCATTTCTGAAAATAAGAAAGCATACCAGTACTATTTTACATTGAGTTCTGATATCAAGACAACCATAGGACTTTCCTAATTCAAAGACTCATTTCATTGATCAGTGTACTACTTATCTATTCATTCCTACTAGCAAGTGTATTCACCTCAAATAGATCATCTGAGAGAAAAAAATCCAATCTATTATTTCAAAACACAGATAAAATAGTTTCCACTTCATTAGGGAAGAAGATTGGTATCAATTTAAAGTATTCAATGTGTCCTCCAATTAGCTCCCTTGGTGAAAACAGCAGCAGTATCGGGGACTGCCACCAAAACAAAAATATCCCTCTTAACTAAAAGTGATCTCAAAGTCTTTCTCCCATAAGTGTGATGTATTAAAGACTGAACAGATAATTTTAAAAGTAGATAATAAGATCTGGGGAAATAAAATAGGGATTAGGAGTCAATCTAATTGGGATTAAAGTCTCAGGGGAAGACGCAGAAAGTGAATTGCAAGAAAAAAGGAACAAGATATCAAGTAGGCAACAGAAGAAACCTTGTGAAATGAAATAAGATGTGTCTGTTTGGAGAATTAGAACAAAGTAGTCTGTCTGAAATCACTTGCAGATTAACACTTCATGTAGCATAAGTGTCCTCTACAGTACCTATCCTGAATTGATATACCTACTTTGAATTCATTTGAAAGACAGATTACAAATGAAATACTAAGAACTGAGGCCACTTCTCTGAGATCATTGAAAGTTTAAGCATGTGTAAATACCCAAACTGTAACACACATTAGCAGTTGATGATAATCTAGGTATTGTGAAAGGAATGGGCAAGGGTTGAAACTGCTCCCTGGGATGAGCTTTCTTCAAGATCCATTGAATCCTGACTTTGGATAGCAATTTAATAGCAGTTTTGTGTTAGAGCAGTTGTGTATCAAATGTTTTGTGCAGTATCTAATTCAAGTATATGGTGATGTGGGTCTTACTCATTGAGCATATAGTAATATGCTGATGTTTTGTCTGTGGCTAATGGAGAAGCCTGTACTCTTCAAAGTGATGGCTGGTAGTTCTAAAAGCCAAAGGTTATCTGAATGATCCACTCCCATTATCTCTGTGTTTTGGGGGGTTTTTTTTTTTTCTTGAGTCAGGGTCTCTGTTGCTCAGGCTGGAGTGCAGTAGCATGATCACATGGCAGCCTCAACCTTAGCATCTCAAGTAGCTGGGACTACAGGCACATACCACCATGCCTGGTTGATTTTTTTTGTAGAGACGAGGTTTTGCTATGTTGCCCAGACTTGTCTCAAACTCCTGGGCTCAAACAATCTGCCAGCCTCCCAAAGTGCTGGGGTTACAGGTATGAGCCACCATGCCTGGCCATCTCTGCATATTTTGAAAAAGTTTTTATTTATCATCTGACCAATCTAACCCTAACTCATATGTGCTCTGTGCTTGAAAGATCTTTTCCCTATCTGTCTGCTTCACCAACCCCTACTGATTTCTCAAGATTTAGTTTAGATATCACCTTCACCTTTTTTGTGAAATGTTCATGCAGATTCCTTGCCTCTACCCAAAATATAACCATCTGCCCATAATTTCCTAGTTTTTTCTTCATTTTCATTATCAGCTTATGACTTCAGCTTTCATATTAGAATTGTGTCTGGAATGCTCTTTTATTTTATATTTAGATGTCCAGTAAATGTCAGTGTTACTTCTGATTGGCACTTGGCACTTGCCACTCAGATGAGATTAGTCATCTGCCTAGTATATGTCCAGTGCTGAAGCTACGACACCCCGGTTCTGTCTTATTCCTGCTTACCTGAGAGCCGTTGCAGGATACTGTCCTCGCAGAGCCAGGCTAAATTGGCTTTCCTCCATAGTCCTCCCCACATTATTAGCAAATTATATTTTAATGAGCATTGTTCCATGCTTGATCTTGTTTTATCACCTCAACTATATTTAACAGATAAGCAAATTAAAAGGTAAAACGCGTAGGTCACACAACTGGTTTCTAGTAGCAGCACTGTCGTTATAACTCCTAGATCTGTTTACTCTTGGTATGTTTTCATACAGCACCAGTCATCCACCCCCTTACCAGCAGCGTTGGCAGTGCAGGTCTCTTCAAACCGAGGCACTTAAATTGGTAGTACAGTTTGTTTTGGTTTTGAAACCGACTACAATAATACCTGATTATTGTATTATGATGAACAGTTTACTGCACAAAATATTCTGAGAATTTATCTTTAAATATTAAAGCATAATTCCAGTTTTCTCATTTGAAGAACCAATCTTTTTTTCCAATTGTATTCCTTTTGAAAATTTTACAATAAGTATCTCATATGAAATTGTAAAAAGTTCTTATTGGTTATCTGGCTACTTTTTTTTTCTAGCATACTAACTGCTGTCTTGCTGGTTTTTTTGTTTTTTGTTTTTGGGTTTTTTTTTTTTTCCCCATTACTTAGGTATTTTTAACAACTCCAAATGCAAGGATTTTTTACAATTACCTCACTGGTAGTTACAAATACTTAATATCTTTCAAAACCTGCTAATTAAAAAGATTTTTCTACTGTACTCTGCTTTATTTAGCCAGCTCATTATTAATAGGCATTGATATTATTGCCTTCAGTTCCTTTTGAAGTTTGAAAGAATGCTGAAGTAACCATCCTTGTATTATAAGTGGATTTTTTGGGTTCAATGATATGTGCCTTTTAAATTTTGGTAAATATTTGCTGTCTTACTTGGTGCTGCTATAACAAAATATTATAAACTGGGTGGCATATAAACAATAGGAATTTATCTCACAATTCTGGAGGGTAGGAAGTCCAGGATCAAGATACCAACAGATTGAGTGTCTGATGTGGGCCTGTTTTCTGGTTCATAGATGGTTCCCTATAGCTGTGTTTTACATGGTAGAAGGGGCAAGGCAGCTGTCTGGGTACTTTTTTTTTTTTTTGAGCTGGAGTCTCACTCTGTCACCCAGGCTGGAGTGTACTCTGTCACTCAGGCTGAGTGCAGTGGCACACTCACGGCCACCCCAGCATCGACCTGCTGGGCTCCAGTGATCCTTCTGCCTCAGCCTTCCAAGTAGCCAGAATTACAGACGCTTGATACAACTCCCAGCTAAGTTTTGATTTATTATAGAGACGAGGTCTCGCCAAGTTGCCTGAGCTGGTCTCAAACCCTGTGGGCTCAGGTAATCCACTCGCCTTGGCCTCCTAAAGTGCTGGGATTACAGGCAGAGCCACCAAGCCCTGCCTATGGGTTACTCTTTTATAGGACACTATTGCATTCGTGAGACCTCTGTCCTCATGGCCCTGCCTCCTAATATCATCACATTGGTGACTAGGTTTCAACATATGAATCTAGGGGGGATACAAACATTCAGACAATAGCAATTGCCAAGTTTCTATTATTCATAACTATACTAATTTATTCTTCCAGCAATGCATGGAGGTACTCATTCTTGAGAATACAGTATATTACTGAACTTTTTGATATGTGTTTGTCCAGAGGTTGGAAGATAACCTTATATCTCTATTTATATTTATTATTCATAGTATAAAAATTATATTATTATGTTTATTTACTTATATAGTATATATTATATCTAATTTGCATTTTTGTTATAAGGAAACCTGTGCATCTTATTAAGGACCACTTCTATTTTATATTTATTTATGTTTTTATTGATTTATTTGTTTTATTTATTTGTTTCTTTTAGTTTTTAGAGACAGGGTCTCGCTGCATTGCCCAGGCTGGAGTGTAGTGGCATGATCATAGTTCTCTGGAACTCCTGGGCTCAAGTGATTATCCTGCCTTATCCTCCTAAGTAGCTGGGACTACAGGCACATAGTAGCTAGGACCACCAGGCCCAGTTAATTTTTTTTTTTCTCCTTTATTTTCTTTACTAAAAAACAAAATAAAACAAAAACTCACCCAAATGACTACTCCCGCCACCAAAAGGTAAAACAAATCAACTTTAGGGTGAAATAATTTTTTTTTTTTTTTTGCAAGAGTGGCAATGGGCAGCGTGAAGAGGGCTCCGGCCTGTGCTCACCCTCCTCAGTACGATTTTCCTGCGTTTTCCCCGAGCTGAAGCTGTTGCATTGAGATACTTACACCGTTAGAGGCAGGCAGCAGAAAGCATGCTGGGAAGCGGGAAGATTACCGAACGAACCGACACCCGTGGAGAGCCAGGCGCCGGCAGCCCAGCTAATTTTTTTTTTTTTTTTTGTCAGTCGGAGTCTCACTCCTTTGCCCAGGCTGGAGTGCAGTGGAACGTGGAGCGCTTCCGGCCACCGCAGCCTCGACCTGCTGGGCTCCGGGGATCCTTCCTCCCCAGCCTTCCAAGTAGCCGGAAATACTGATTGATTTATTGTAGCGACAGGTCTCTCCACGTAGCCCAGATTGTTCTCGAACCGTGGGCTCAGGCAATCCCGTCACCTCGGCCTCCCAAACTTCTGGGATTACAGGCTTGACTCACTAATTTTTTAAAAACTTATTGTGGAGACAGGCTAACTATTTTGCTGGAGCTGGTTTCCAATTCTTGGTCTCCAGTATTCCTCCCTTGTGGGCTTCCTAAAGCACTGGGATTACATGCGTGTGCCTCTATGTGTTTTCTTTTTTTTAACCAATCTATGTCCTTTGCTATTTTTTGTTAAGTTATAAACATTGATTTGTTGGAGAAACTTATATATTAAGGAAATTGGCCCTTTTTTATTTGTTGCAAGTAATTTAGCTAGTTTGTTGTTTGTTACTAATCATTTGACAATAGTTATTAATGGCCATATATTTTTGGCCATGCCCAAATTTATTTTCCTTTTTTATCCATCTTTTCTGTGATGCTGTATTTTTGTGTCACAGTTAGAAAAACAATTTCACTCCAGTATTATTTTTGAATTTCTCAGTATGTTCTTTCAGTATATGTTTATGTTTTGATATTTTGTTTAGCCTTTTATTTTGCCTTAAATTTTTAGGGTTGATAGAATAAGGATCCAGTTTTAATTTTTTTAGATTCTGCACATTACCATGAACACCATTAATTGAATATTACATTTTTTTATTACTATTTTTAAATGCTGCTTTATCACATAGGAAATTCTCATACACATTTGGTGTTCTTTTTAGTGTCTCTGTTGTTTTACTTTTTTTTTTTTTTTTTTTACAAACTTGTTGAGATATAATTTGTAAGTCATAAAATTCACTTTTTAAATATGTACACTGGATTTTGGCATAATCACAGAGTTGTGCCACCATCACTATAATCAATTTAGGAACATTTTCATCACCTCAGAAAGAAACCCTATACCCATTAGCTGTCACCCCCTATCCCCCCCCCCCACACACTCCTCGCAAACCCCCAATTCTAGGCAGTCACTAATCTTTCATCTGTAGTGAATATTGTAGATTTGCCTGTTTTGGACATCTGAAATAAATGGAGTTATATAATATATGGTCTTTTATGACTGGCTTCTTTCATTTAACATGTTTTCAAGATAGCCATTGTAGCATATATCAGAACATTATTCCTTTTATTGCTGAATATTATTCCATTGTGTGAATGTACCCTGCTTTATCCATTCATTAATTGATGGCCATTTGGGTTGTTTACATATATTGGCTGTTATGAATAATGCTTCCATGAAGATTTATGTAAAAGTTTTTGTGTAGACATGTTTTCATTTGAGTATGTAGTTAGAAATATAATTATGTGGTTCTGTGGTAATTATGTTGACAATTTTGAGCAATTATCACACTGTTATATAGCAGCTGTACCGTTTTACATTCCCACCAGCAGTATCCGTGGTCCTAATTTCCCCACATTTTCACCAACGCTTGTTATGCCCTTTTCTATTATTGCTAGCTGAGTGGGTATGAAATAGTATCTTACTGTGATTTTGAATTGCATAACCCTACTGACTAATGACACTGGGCGTCTTTTTGTGTGCTTACAGGCCATTTGTATATCTTCTTTGGGAATATGTCTATTTGGATTCTTTACCCATGTTTAAATTGAGGTTTTTTAAAAAAATTATTGTTTGTAAGAGTTCTTTATATATTTTTGTTACAAGTTCTTTATCAATGATATGATTTGCAAAGATTTTCTCTCATTCTGTGGGCTTTCTTTTTGCTTTCTTTATGATGTCCTTTGAAGAACAAAAGGCTTTGGGGTTTTTAAATTTTAATTATACCAAATTTATCAGTTTTTTTCTTTTGCCATTTATGTTCTTCATCTCCTAACCAAGAAGGTTCTGCCTAACTTAAGGTAATTAAGATTTACTCTTATTTTCTTCTAATAGTTTTATAGTTTTGCTCTTACATGTAGATTTATGATCTATTTTGAGTTAATTTGCGTATTGTGTAAGGAAGTGGTCCAATTTTATTCTTTTGCATATGGATATTCAGTTTCAGCACCATTTGTTGAAAAGGTTATCACTCCCCATTTTAGTTTTCCTGGCATTCTTATCAAAAGTCAATTGACCATAAATGTGAGAGTTTGTATCTGAATTCTGAACGCTCTTTCATTGATCTGTATTGGTCTTTTATTATACCAATATCACACTGTCTTAGTTACTGTAGCATTTTAGAAAGTTTTGAAATTGGTTGTGAGAGCTCTAACTTTGTTTTTCATTTTCAAGATTTCTTTGACTTACTGCTGATTTTTCTAGCATTGGAACACATCAGAAGACAGATAGCAGCTGTCAAACACAAAGACAAAAGACAACAGAAAAAAAACAACTTTGTTTTTAGCATATACTGTCAGGACCCCAAAATAAAACAGAATTATCTTTTGAAAGGGTGAGCCCTTTGTAGTACAGGCTTCGTCCAGTAGGGTATGTGTTCTAGGAGCCCATCTGCATCAGTGTACCAACTAGCTTTGTTGTGAGAGGCAGCACTTGGTTTCAGTAAAATTTTTTTTAGAGATTCTTTCAGCACATTTGCCCATTTCATGATGGGTGATTTATGAGCACACCTGCCCACACCACGCTGAGTGTTTAGCAGTTTTTGAGTCAAAAAAACGGCATGACCCCCATGCCCTACCATCCCTATTTATCCGATCTTGCCCCCAGCAAGTTTTTTTTTGTTTCCTCTGATGAAAAAGTCCTCAAAGGGAAGCATATTTCAAATTTGGAAGAGGTGAAACAAAAAATGGTAGAAGTATTAAAAGGCATCAAAAGTGTTTTGAGCAATGGAAAAAGTGTCCCGATTAGGTATATTATGTCAAACAGAGAGTACTTTGAAGGTGACTGTAGTTTAAACATGTAAGGATGAATACACAGTTTTTTATAAATAAATTCTGGGCTTTTTTTGGTCCCCCCTCATATTTAATAAGCCATCTCTTAAATTTTGTTGTTAATGGGCTATTTTTAGGTACTATTTCATGATTACACTAGACTTAGGTATTAATCTGGTCCTGTAGTATCTGAACCTTTCTTGGCTTTTAGTTTGTTTTTCTTTGAGTCAGAGTCTCACTACATTGCCCAGGCTGG
The DNA here is from genome assembly GCF_000164805.1 of Carlito syrichta. Classification (NCBI taxonomy): domain Eukaryota; kingdom Metazoa; phylum Chordata; class Mammalia; order Primates; family Tarsiidae; genus Carlito; species Carlito syrichta. The sequence goes on from NW_007250673.1 coordinate 825,174, forward strand.
AATGCAGTTGCATGCTCACCGCCACGCCAGCATCAACCCGCTGGACTCCAATGAGCCTTCTGCCTCGGCCCTCCAAGTAGTTGCAACTACAGGCACACACTGCCACAGCCAGCTAATTTTTGATTTATTGTAGAGATGAGGTCTCGCCAAGTTGCCCGGGCTAGTCTCAAACCTGCAGGCTCAGACAATCCACTTGCCTCAGCCTCCTAAAATGTTGAGATTACAGGCTGAGCCACCGATCCCAGCTGGGTTTTAGTGTTTTCTTGTGTTTAGAGGTTGAGTCCATGAGATGCTCTTCGAGGTTTTTGGTAGCTTCTAAAATTTTGGGCTCAGTAACTCTCCTTCATTCCTTCCTTCTTTTTGTAGTTGAACATGTAAGTAAAGTATAGGAGAGAAGAAAACTTTCCTGGTGAGTCAGTATTAGCAAAGCACCTATGTTGAACAATTTACAGTAAGTGTAAGAATGGAAAGTGTTAGAATAATTGGGAATACTATGGTAAATAACTTGAGTTTGGGTTACTTATAAATTTCAACAAATTGTCTTTCACCAATAATCATTTATGCTAAAAATTAAGTTTAATAATCTTAAATTAGAACACAAAAGGCAATTTTTAAAAACTTACTGTAAAATGAAGGTCTTCACCCCACTGACAGCACTAGAAAGATTATCGAGACAGAAAATCAACAAAGAAACACAGAACTTAAATTGTACTTCAGACCACATGTACCTAACAGATATTAGCATTTTACCCCCAAACTGCAGAATATACATTCTTCTCATCTTTGTGTGGGACATTCTTCAAGACAGATCGTATGTTACACCACAAAATATGATCTATTTTAAATAATTTTTTAAAATTGAAACCTTATCAAGTATCTTCTCAGACCACAGTGGAATAAAACTAGAAATCAATTCCAAGAGTAACTCCCAAAACTAAACACATAAGTGGTAACTAAACAATCTGTTCTTGAATGATCCTTAGATCAATGATAAGGACTGAGTACTACATATTCTCACTCATAAGCAGACCCTGAACATTTATCATAATACTATAAGAAAGGGATTGGCAGTAGAGGGACATTGCCAGGGGAGGGAAGGGACACATAGCATCAATAAGGGTACCTGATCTCAAACCAGGCAAAGTGGGGACCAAAGAAGGGCCTAAACTTCACCTGTATGATGACCACTTATCTATATAATCCTGAATTGTACCCCGCATCTTTAAAATAAAAAATAAAACAAACAACAAATTAAAAATTTGTTTGAAAGGAGTGAAAATTGAGCTGCAGCATACCAAAATCTCTGGGATACAGATAAAGCAGTGCTAAGAAGGAAAGTTATAGCGTTAAATGCCTATATATAAAATAATTTTTTAACATAGATCATAAATTAATACCCTAATGTCATTCCTCAAGGAACTATAAAAACAAAAATAGTCTAAACCCAAAGCTAATAGAAGAAAAGAGACAACAAAAATCAGAACAAAACTAAAGGAAATTGAGACAAATATATATGTATTGTGTGTGTGTGTGTGTAACCCTAACCATATATATGTATATATATAGTCAATGAAACAAAAACTGGTTCTTGGAAAAGATAAACAAAATCAATAGGCCATTAGCTAGACTAACCAAGAAAGGAAGGAAGAATATTCAAATAGGCCCAGTCAAAAATGCAAAAGGAGATATTACAACTGATGCTACTGAAAAACAAAAGGTATCAGGGACTCCTGTGAAAAACCTATGGTCAAAAACTAGAAAACATGGGAGAAATGGATAAATTTTTGGAAACATACAACCTCCTGAGATTGAACCAGGAACAAATAGAAATCCTGAAAACACCAATAATGAGCAGTGGAATTTAATCAGTGTTTTAAAATCTCCCAACAACAACAAAAAAGCAAAAGCTTAGGGCCAGACAGATTCATTACTGAATTCTACCAGACAGATAAAAAAGAACTGGAACCAATCCTACTGAAACTGTTCCAAATAAACTGAGAAGGGAATTCTCCCCAACTCATTCTACAAATCCAGTGTCATTCTGATACCAAAGCCAGGCAAGGACACAACAAAAAGATGACTATAGACCAATATCTCTGATTAGCATAAATACAAAAATCCTCAACAAAATACTAGCAAACCCAATGCAATAGCACATCAAAAAGGTAACATCACAATTAATTGGGTTTTAGTCCAGGGTTGCAAGAATTGTCCAACATATGTAGATCAATAAATATGATTCACCACATAAACAACATTAAAAACAAAATCCATATAATCATCTCAATAGATGCAGAAAAAACATTTGATAAAATTCAGCATCCTTTCACGATAAAAATCTTAAACAAACAAATTTGCATAGATACCTCAAAATAATAAAAGCAGTATATGACAAGCCCACAGCCAACATCTTACTGGACAGGGAAAAGTTGAAAGCATTCCTCCTGAGAATTGGAAAAAGACAAGGATGCCCATTTTTACCACTCCTATTCAACATAATACTGGAAGTCCCAGCCAGAGAAATTAAGCAAGAGAAAGAAATAAAAGGCATCCAACTTGGGAAACAGGATGTCAAATTATTTCTATTTACTGATGATATGATATTATACCTAGAAAACCCTAAAGACTCCTCCAAAAGATTCATCGATTTGATAAATTAATTCAGTAAACTTTCTAGATACACATATCAACATACGAAAATCAGTAGCATTTTTATGCACCAATAATGATCAAGCTGAGAACTACATCAAAAAGTCAATTCCATTTACAATAGCTAAAAAAATAAGGTAAAATAACTAGGAATACATTTAACCAAGATATAAGATCTCTACAAGGAAAACTATAAAACATTGATAAAGGAAATTGTAAATGACACAAATAGAAAAGCATTCCATGCTCATGGATTGGCATAATCAATATAGTTCAAATGACTATACTGCTCAAAGCAACTTCTAAAGTCAGTGCAATTTCTATCAAAATACCAAATGCTATTTTTCACAGAATTTAAAATACAAAACAAAACACATTCACATGGAACTGAAAAAGAGCCCAAATGCCCAAAGCAATCCTAAGCAAAAAGAACAGAGCTCAGGGCATCACATTACCTAACTTCTAATTATACTACAAGACTAAGTAACCAAAACAGCCAGGTAATAGCACAGAAGTAGGCACATAGATCAGTGAAACAGAATAGAGAACCCAGAAATAAAGCCACATATCTACATTAAACTGATCTTTCACAAAGTTGATAAAAAACATATACTGGGGAAAGCATACTCTATTCAGTAAATGGTGCTGGGACAATTGGATAGCCATATGCAGAAGAATGAAATTGGACGCATATCTCTTACTACATACAAAAATTAACTCAAAATGGATTAAAAACTTAAATGCGAGACATGAAATTATAAAAATTCTAGAAGAAAACTTTGAACAAACTCTTCTGGACATTCTCCTAAGGCAAAGAATTTATGACTAGACCTCAAAAGCAATTGCGACAAATACAAAGAAAAGCTTATGGGACTTAATGAAACTAAAATGCTTTTGTACCACAAAAAAAGTAATCAAAGAGTGGACAGACAGTCTACAGAATGGAAGAAAATATTTGCAAGTTATGCATCCAACAACGAACTAACATCCAGAATCAACAAGAAACTCAACAAGAAAACAACAACAAAAACAAATAACCCCATTAAAAAGCAGTTACAGGACATGAAGAGTTTTCAAAAGAAGACGTACAAATGGCCAACAAGCATATGAAAAAATGTTCAGCATCACTATTCTTCAGAAATGGCAAATTAAAGCCACAGTGACATATAATATTATAGCGGTCAGAATTTTGGTTATTAAAAAGTCAAAAAATAACATGTTGGTGAGGCTGTGGAGGAGAGAGGATGCTTACACACTGTTGGTGGGAATGTAAATTAGAACAACCTCTGTGGAAACAGTATAGATATTTCTCAAAGTACTAAACATAGAACTGCCATTCTCTCCAGTGACGCCATCACTAACTATTTACTCTCAAAATGATACTTGCGCTTGTATGTTTATGACAGCACTACTCACAGTAGCAAATATGTGGCATTAACATAAGTGTCCAACAATGCACAATTGTATAAAGAAAAGAATAAGGATGAAATCATGCTTTTTTGCAGCAACATGGATGGAACTAGGGGCTATTATGAGAAACAGAAAGTTAAATACTGCATTTTCTCACTTATAAGTGGGAGTTAAATAATGTGTACACATGGACAGAGAGTAGAATAATAGACATTGGAGACTTGGAAGGGTTGGAGGAAGGTGAGGGATGAGAAATTACCTAATAGGTACAATATACATTATTTCGGTGATAGCTAAACTAAAAGCTTAGACTTCACCACTATGCAATATATCCATGTAACACAACTGCACTTGTACCCCCACATTTGTTTTTTTGTTTTGTTTTGTTTTTGAGTTGGAGTCTCACTCTGACACCCAGACTGGAGTGCATTGGCTGCTCCCGGCCACCGCAGCCTCGACCTGCTGGGCTCCGGCGATCCTTCCAC
>NW_007250673.1:829775-863459 GCF_000164805.1 Carlito syrichta
AGGCAGGTCTTGAACCCGCGGGCTCAGGCAATCCACTCACCTCAGCCTCCCAAAGGTGCATGATTACAGGCTGAGCCACCGAGCCCGGTTTGTTTTGTTTTTTACAGAGGTTTTTCTATGCCAGGCGCAGTGGCTCAAGCCTGTAATCCCAGTACTTTGGGAGGCCAAGGCGACAGGATTACTGAGTCCAGGGTTTCAAGACTAGCCGGGGCAACTTGGCGAGACCTCATCTTTACAATAAATCAAAAAAATTAGCTGTGCATGGTGGCATGCACCTGTAGTTCCAGCTACTTGGAAGGCTGAAGCGGAAGGCTGGCCTGAGCCCAGCAGGTCGAGGCTGCAGTGGCTGTGAGCATTCCACTGCACTCCAGCATGGGTGACAGAGTGAGACTAACTCAAAAAAAAGAAAAAGAAAAGAGGTTTTTCTTTTTGAAAAACTTGCTCATGGCAGGTTTTTCTGCCATGAATCTTCCTTTTTTCTTCTCTTCTTCTCACTAATAAACTCTGTTTTAGAACTTTTAAAAAAATTAAAAGAAACATTTATATTGCAAAACGGTCTCTCTGTGATACTTCCTATCACAGTGAGTGTGCTACTAAAACTGATTGGAGTATATTTCTAAATATTTCACCCATATTTCTGGGCCGGGCATGATGATTCATGCCTGTAATTCCTAGCATGTTGGGAGAATGCTTGAGCCCAGGAGTTTGAGACCAGCCTGGGCAACAAAGCTAGACCTTGTCTCTTCAAAAATCAAAAGGAAGATTCACGTGAACTCAGGAGTTTGAGACTGCAGTGAGCTATGATAGTGACACTGTACCCCAGCTTGGGTGACAGAATGAGATGCCAACGCAGATGTATGAATGAATGGATACACAGATATATAAATAGATACATAAATAGGTAGATTAGATAGATATTTCACCCATATTTCTCATAATAAGTAGTTCTCCCTTCTATGTTCTCTAGAGGTTTTAAGTACAGGGTTTTTTTTGGTTTTTTTTTTGAGTTGGAGTCTCACTCTGTCGCCCAGACTGGAGTGCAGTGGCCGCTCCCGGCCACTGCAGCCTCGACCTGCTGGGCTCCGGCGATCCTTCCACCTCAGCCTTCCAAGTAGCCGGAATTACAGGCACGCGCTACCACGCCCAGCTGATTTTTTATTTATTGTAGAGATGAGGTCTCGCTGCCCAGGTGGGTCTCGAACCCGCAGGCTCAGGCAATCCGCTCACCTCAGCCTCCCAAAGGCGTGGGATTACAGGCTGAGCCACCGAGCCCGGCTAAGTACAGTTTTTTATTTTATTGTCATTTAAATTATAATATACTTTTGTTCGCCAAGGTGAGTATTCTGGATACCATTGTCATGAGGAGTCATAATCCATTTTGACTGGTGTCCTTGTTAAAAGGGAAAATTTGGACACAGAGACACATAAAAGAAAGCATCAAGTAAAGGTAACAGCAAATGTTGGGATGATACACCACAAGGAATGCCAAAGTAGTAGATATGGATTAAATTGTACACAGAGACAGCATTTTTATAAAGTAATCATATGAAATATAAATGGTTTTCTTCATTCTGTTACAATACTTGAGCATTTTTATTTATGATGTCACTTATTGCTTAATTTCATTAAAATACCTAGAACAGAATTTATGATCATGTGATTAGTTGCTATGCACTAACCTCTACTTTCTATTTATAAGCTTGATATATGCGTTAAGCATAATTTTTATATTGTAGTAGTTTAAAGCCTCATTATATGCTTTTTTTGTTGTTTTTTTGTTTTTTTGTCCCCCAGGCTGGAGTACAGCAACACAATCACAGCTCACTACAGAACTTAAAAAAAAAAGAAAAAAGAAATATTTATGCTCTCTTGGGCTCAGGCAATTCTTCTGCCTCAGTCTCCTGAGTAGCTGGGACTTCAGGCATGCGCCACCATGTCTGGCTAATTTTTTTATTTTTTTGTAGAGATGAGGTCTCCTTATGTTGCCCAGACTGGTCTAGAACTCCTGGTCTCAAGCAGTTCTCCTGCCTCGACCTCCCAAAGTACTGGAATTACAGGCACTATTTTTTATATGATTAGGAAAAGTTTACAAGGCAATTATGAACAAGTTTCACAAATGAAATGTAATGTATTTCACTCTCTGTAAGCTAGGGAAAGTAGCACAAATCCTATTATTTCTACTTTGAGTACCTAGTTTACTGGCACAGAAGAGCTCAAATTATATATCTTTTTAATAAATGTTTGTTTACAATGTCCAAAACCTGTGGGGTTTTGTTTTGTTTTGTTTTTGTTTTCATGTTTACTCCTCTTTTCTAGCCTTCCCTTCAGAAACTAATCCCTCTTCTTGGCTTTCTGATTTCTTAGTGACTACTCTTCTCCTAGTCATTTTGAATCATGTACCTTCAAGTCATCATTTCCTTCTTTCAGTTTTTCCTTCACCCCTACCCCAAGACTCTGACAGCAGTCTGCATATGCATTGTTTTAGGATTGATGTATAGATTCTGAGGGCCAGGGAATTTGGGTGAAGGTGCAGCCACTCTTCTCCCTTGCTGGGGCTCTCACACAGGGTGAAGTGGGAGCAGGGAAGAAGGAAGAAGAAAATGAGGAATAGCAGGCAGATAGGAGGAAGTGAAGAAGAACTTGGACTTTACATTATTGTGGCCTCTTAGATCCTCTTAGTGTTTTCCTGGCCATAGTTGGTGTGGATACGTTTGTTTTCTAGGGCTGCTTTAGAAAGTACCAGAAACTGGGTGGCTTAAGCAAAAATTTATTGTCTCAGAATTCTGGAGGCTAGTAGTCTGAGATCAAGGTGTTGGCAAGGTTGTTTCCTTCTGAGGGCTCTGGGATAGAGTCTGTTCAATGCCTCTTTCCTATCTTCGAACGATTTGCTGGCAACCTTTGGCATTCCTTGTGTATCATCCCTACATTTGCTGTTACCTTTACTTGGTGCTTTTTTTATTGTATGTGTCTCTGTGTCCAAATTTCCCCTTTTTACGAGGACACCAGTCATAATGGATTATGATTCCTCATGACCTCATTTTAACTTAATTGCCTCTGTAAAGACCCTATTACAAACTAAGGTCATATTCTGAGGTATAGTGGATTAGGAATTTAACCTATCTTTTTAGGGGGACAGAATTCAACCCATAACAATGGACTATTCAAAACTGAGCTACCCACCTTCTCTCTTTGATAAGCATGTTCCCACAAATTAAGGAAGGGAAAGTCTTCTCTTATCCTGCTTTGTCCCCTGTGCCTTCACTAAAGAACTTCCAGATATAATGGTCCATGGACTACATTGCTATCATAAGATAAGTATATGGTGATACCTGTGCTCAAAGAGCTTAGTGAGAAATTTTTAATTTTTTTATTTATTATTTTAAAATTGTGGGGTACAATTCTGGGTTAGATATATGAATATTCATTGTGCAGGTATCCTTGTAAATGAGGTGTGCCCCCCCTTCCCCAGGCAGTTTCCCCCTACTACCAATCCCACCGCCCTGCCCCCTCACACCCCCGCAGTTTCCTGCTACTGTCATTCCTTTTCTTATGGTGTTACAATAGTTATTCAAGGTCCACTTATGAGTGAAAACATGTGATACTCAGTTCTTTGTTTCTGTGAAAGATCACTCAATATTATAGACTCAGTCCATTCAGGTTGCTGTGAAGTTCATGATTTTGTTCTTTATGGCTGCATAATATTCCATTGTGTATATGTACCACATTTGTTTTTTATCTAGTCCTCTTTTCATGGGCAGCACGGTTGGTTCCATGTTCTTGTTATTGTGAACAATGCTGCAATAAACCTATGTGTGCAGGTATCTTTTTTTATACAGTGACTTCAGTTCTTCTGGGTATATTCCCAGTAGGGGGATTGCGGGGTCATATGGAAGGTCAATTTTTAGAACTTGTAGGAATCGCTCACTGTTTTCCACAGAGACTTTACTAGTTTACACTCTCACCAATAGTATAGAAGTGTTTCCTTTTCACAACATCCTCTCCAGTATCTGTTATTTTTGAGTTATTGATGGTGGCCATTCTGACTGGAGTTAGGTGGTATCTCAGTGTAGTTTTAATTTGCATTTCTTTGATGACTGGTGAGACTGAACTTTTTTTCCTGTATCTGTTGGCTGCTTGTATGTCTTCTTTTGAGACCCGTCTATTTATATCTTTTGCCCACTTTGTAATGAGGCTGTTTGTTTTTTTCTTTTCAGCGTGTTTGAGTTCCTTGTAGATCCTAGATGTTAGGCCTTTGTCAGACATGGAGTTGACAAATATTGTTTCCCAGTCTGCGGGCTGTCTCACTGCTCTCTTGATGGTTTCTTTGGCTTTGCAGAAGCTTGTCAGTTTGATGAGGTCCCACTTGTCTATTTTATCTCTTATGGCATGGGCCCTTGGGATTTTGATCAGGAATTGGTTGCCAGTTCCAATTTCCATAAGAGTGTCTCCTGCATTTTTTAAAGGTCTTATAGTTTGAGGTTTTACGTTTAGGTCTCTGATCCATTTAGAGTTGATATTTGTGTATGGGAATAGGTAGGGGTACTGTTTCAATCTTCTGCATGTGGTCAGCCAGTTTTCCCAGCACCATTTACTGAATAGGTTCTCCTCCCCCCAGTGGTTGGTAGTGGAGGCTTTGTCGAAGATGAGTTGGTTGAGAAATCGATGTTTTGCTTCTGTAATCTCTATCCTGTTCTATTGGTTTATATGCCTGTTCTTATACCAATACCAGGCTGTTTTGATTATTGTAGCTTTAGAATAAAGCTTAAAGTCTGGGAGTGTGAAACCTCCTGCTAAGAGGGAAGCAGGTCAAAAGTAAAACAGTAGGTAAGAAATAAGACATATGAGGACTTAAGAGAGCCAGCTCTGGAGGAGGTAGGACTCAGGCCTCACGTGGGGATAGATGATACATAGGAAAGGAACAACATTACAAGTGAGGGAAAATCCATGGTGAAAGCAGAGTCTGAAATCTGTGGGAAGCATCAGTTTGCATGGAAGAGGTAGGCAGTGAAGACACTGACTGGAATAAATTTATGTGCAAGCAGGACTTGTCTGTCTTGTTCCCCTTGGTATCTTCAACGTTCATCCAAATGCTTGGCACACAGTAAGCACTGAGCAAATACCAATTTAATAAATGACTATTAGAAAGACATAACAGTCAAGGCTGGTTAGTGAGAACAGAAAATAACTTTTACCTGAGGAATACAAGTCCTTTTAATTGTTGGGCCTAGAGAGACATTAACATGAGACTCCAGTCATGCCCTACTCCCCTCTTTGAGCTATGTATTCATCCCTTGAACCTGCTTGCTCTTGTTACAAGTAACTATAAATTAACCTAGTAATGCTACATGAGACACCATTGCCCACACCCTATAGCTTTCCAATGTTTAGCCAATCACTAATCAATGTTATTTCTGTAAACCAATGAGAATTTATGACAAACACTATTGTATCAGTCCACTCCTTGTTCTCCTTTTTTGCCTTCAAAAATCCACTTGTAACTTCTGCTAATTGGAGTATATATTCAGGGTAGTTTAAATCTGTGCTCCAGGGTTGCAGTCCTCAAACTTGGCCCAAATGAACTCTCATATCAATTTTGCCTTAGCGCCTTCCTTTTTGGTCAACATTAAGTAGGGCAGTGTCAGATTAAAATAGGTGCAGAAGAGTTTGAACATGATGGAATAGGTACAACTATAGAATTTTGAGACATGAGATTGACATGAGCACATTGTATTGGGAAGATTAGTCAAGGTGGAAGTACCAGAAGCCTAGGGTTAAGTAAATAAGCTAAAAAGTTTTGAAAATAATCTTGGTATGAGACAATGAAGGTGTGATGTTGAAAACAGAAGACGGACACATCCAAGAGACATGTTGAATTGTTCAACACCTATCATGTCATATGACTGTGAATTTTTAAAATTTATTATAATTTAGAATTGGATATCCTTTGTAAGACCTTGAATAAAAAAGACTCAAATTGTGCCTTTATTATTTTTTTAGATACTTAATAGGTGTCTGTGGACAAAGAAGAAAGTAAAGGATGTAAAAGTTCAATTTCTAGCTTGGAGAGTGGGGTAATGATTTATCTTTTATGAAAAGTATGAGGTCAAGAATCTGTCCTGCTGATTGTGAGGGAAATAAGAAAATGTAGCCACCTTTCCAAGATGGCTGCATTGCATGCAGGTTGTTTCAGGCTGGGCCTCTTGCTCATGACTGCAGATAGATATTGACTCATCGACTATTATAAGGCCAGGAGTGTGGATGTGACTCTGAATGGGGTGAGTGGGGTTTTTTGTTTGGTTGGTTGGCTTTACATTTTTTTGTTTTGTTTTGTTTTGTTTTTTCATAAGGAGAAAAACAGAACTGCTAAAGTCTTTGGAAACCTACTTCAGGATTAGAAGAAGGAACAAGTGCTAAAACACAGTTTTGGAAACTCACTTCAGGATTAGAAGAAGGAACAAGTGCTAAAACACGGGAAGTGGGAGAAGCAGTTAGAATAACAAAACAACAAAAACAGGAGAGTTTTTGTTTTTGTTGTTTGTTTGCTGGTGTTTTTTTTTGGTAGAGATATTGTCTTTCTCTGGCTCGACCAGTCTGGATTGCAGTGGAGTGACACCATCCTAACTCACTGTATCCTTGAATTCCTGGGCTCAAGCAGTCCCCCCAGTTCAGTCTCCTGAGTAGCTAGGACTGCAGACTTATACCATCATGACCAGATAATTTTTAATTTTTTTTGGAGACACTATCTTGCCATATTGCCCAGGCTGTTCTCAAGCTCCTGACCTCAAGCAATCCTCCTTCCTCAGTGCTGAGATTATAGGCATGAGCCACCACACCTGACCAAGAGAGATTTAAAAAATAGAAATAGCTTTATTTTTTCAGATTATAATAGTGGAACTCTAATAACATATCAATAAATAAAATTACATAACACCAAAAAGTATAAGAAAGAAAATCACTCTATAAATCTACCACCCAGATATAATCACTATTAATATTTTAAGATCTATCCTTCCAGACTGTCCTATGCATGTATATGAACCTATATGTATATATGTTTATGTTTCTGTGTGTATGTACATATACATATGCATATACATATACGTTTATATCCTTAGTGGGATCATCCCATAAATTATTGTTTTAAGTTTAATCTTATATAACTTTGTAGATTTTGTATTAAAAACGATAGTCAGCATTTTTGGTGGCTCATGCTCCTTGGATTCTTAGTTCTTCTCTATCTGGCACATGGATCACCTTCTTCCTTTTTCTCTCCATGGACTGACTTCTCATATCATGGGAGAAGTTTGGTTTATAAAACACATTCTGGAATGATGATGTATTTTTTCTTACAAATGTATCTGAACTTTTTGGTTCTGTTCATCACTTTCATTCTGTTGGTTCTCTAGTCTGTTATGGACTGTTAACCCCAAGTTCTGCATGTCTAGACAGAACTTCACATTCTTTTCTTTTTGTAATCCAAAAACTGTTGTCATAATATCCACAGACCAAAGACTCAACTGTTCTGAGCTGCTTTGAGTCTCCATAGTTTTCTGTGTGAAGTAATTTGTGGTTGAGAGGATGGGCTGAGGCAGGAGGGCATGTAATTACTGACTCCCTCTTGAGTTTTAGCCAGTAAATACATAGATCCAGTGAATAAGTGAATTATAAAATATTGGTTTTATTATTTTATTATTATTTTTTTTGAGTTGGAGTCTCACTCTGTCACCCAGACCGGAGTACAGTGGCCGCTCCTGGCCACCGCAGCCTCGACCTGCAGGGCTCCGGTGATCCTTCCGCCTCAGCCTTCCAAGTAGCTGTAACTACAGGTGCACGCTACCATGCCCGGCTAATTTTTTGATTTATTGTAGAGATAGAGGTCTCGCCAAGTTGCCCAGGTGGGTCTCAAACCTGCGGGCTCAGGCAGTCCACTCACCTCAGCCTCCCAAAGCGTGGGATTACAGGCTGAGCCACCGAGTCCAGCTAAATATTGGTTTTAATCCTCAAAACTGAGGGTTCCTTCTTTAACTGTGTTGATAGATGTGACTTTATACTGTGTTAAATAAATCCATTCTACCCTTTTTTACCTCAGGGCTTGGAAGACAGGGGTCTGCTTAGTACATACTTAAAACAGACAGCTGCATAATAACAGCTTCACAAACCCAGTTGATAGTAGAAAGAGAAAGAGAGCCCTGAAAAGAGGGACCTAGACAATGCGTTTGAGCACAAGTGATCCAGGAGAAGGAAATGGGAGACCAAGTCGAGACTGGGGTATTTTTCAGGCACCCTTCCCTGATAATGTTTCATTTGTCAACCTCAACTTCTCTTGTGGGGAGAGGTGAGCAAGAGAATAGAGAGAAGGACATAACTTACTCCCGAACTCCGAAATGGAAATGTTGGATTGCAAATGTGAATTGCAAAGAGAAGAGTTCCTCTCTCAGCAATAAACATCAATTCTCTGTCAAAACCATCTTGAGTCTGCTACCAGCCTGCCTTCTTCAAGTCAGCTGTCATCACATCACTTCCAAGATTAAAAACCTAACACCTCCTTATTTCCTTTTTCAATAAATCTCAACTTTTATGCCTACTTTTCTAGCTTATATTTAATTTCTACCCACCTCTATTCCTCACTATCCCTCGTATTGCCTGTGTCCTTTTCCGTTGCATTTCTTATTTCCACTTCTCTTCCTGCCCAGTCTTCCAAAACTAACTTGAGAAAGAATCCATGCTTGGAGCTTTCCTCTACTTGTCATACCCACAGTGAATTTTTTCTTTGTCAAATTGCTCTATATTTATGCGCTAAATTTCCTGATTTTTAATTTTAATCCTTGATGCCTCAGATCCCAAGGCTCCCCATTGGGGACGAGGGGCAATCAGAACAGATTATACCCTTAGCCTCCCCCTTTCCTCTATAGCCAAAGAGTCTCTGCTTGTATAGGTTTTATATAGTGGGATTTTGTTTAATATAATTTGAAAGAGAGTTCCATAACTTTTTTAAAAGTTTGAGAAATGTTGCTACCTGATGTTAAAACCAAATTGTATAATTTGGTGAAATATTGTTGCTTGCATTTTTGTTTTAAGGGTACATGTTTTATCACATCAATTACACTGGAATCTCCTTGAAATTAGTTATCTTTCTTTTCCTCATTGTGTTCAGCTCAGTGCTGAGCAAAGTGTCTTTGATTCATTTTTTTATTTTTTATTTTTTTGAGTCAGAGTCTCACTCTGTCGCCCAGGCTGGAGTGCAGCAGCACACTCACGGCCACCATAGCCTTGACCTACTGGGCTCAGGTGATCCTTCTGCCTCAGCCTTCCAAGTAGCTGGAACTACAGGTACATGCCACCACACCCAGCTAATTTTATTTTATTTTATTTTATTTTATTTTATTTTATTGTAGCGACAAGGTCTTGCCTTGTTGCCCAGGCTGGCCTTGAACCCGTGGGTTCAGGCAATCCTCTCGCCTCCACCTCCCAAAGTGCTGGGATTACAGGCATGAGCCACTGCACCTGGCTCATATGGAGGTTTTAAGTGACACAAGTACTGCTCCTCTCAGTAATCTCTCTCATTTTTAAAAATAGCTTATAACAGAGGACAGAATATAACACAAAGGAATGGATTGATAAACATATGATTTTATGCATCAGCTGCAAGCCAGAAGGATAGATTTTTGAGGAATGCCACTTTAGTTATCAACTAATCTGTGATTGGCCTAGGCTTGGGACATAACTTCTCCATTCCATTCATAACATGTATATTGGCACACAAATATATGATCTGGTACATTTTGTTGTACTACATGTATAGCAAAGACCTATTATTTATGTTTTTCTTATCTCCTTATTTAAAAAATACACAATTAATGAGAAATTCTTTAATTTAGTTATTTCCTTAGTATTCAACTACATTTGAGATGCAAGAGGTTAGTTAATTGCAATTAAGAAGTAGAAAAACAAGGTCAGTGAGTGGAGTACTGAAGTGAGAATGAAGTGTCTTTGTCACCATAAAGTTCTGCTGTTCTTTAAGCAACTCCTTAAAAGAGTGAATGAACAAGCAGATAGCATGGTAATATTGTCTCTTTGTCCAGTACCAGGGTAGAGCTATGTTTTTCTTAAGTTACTGAGAAAGAAAGAAAACTTTAATTAAAAACAAAACACTTTTCTGGTGAAAAGGTATATTACACATATATACCCATAGTGTCTCTAGGATAAAAGCAACTTTGCTCAGTTCCTGAAATCAGGGTAGGATCAACAAACCTAGAGTCCAGGCACCTGCAATGTGCTCTTGGACCAGAGGCTAAGTATTTGATGCTTTCCTAATTCTGTTCCCTTATCTGAAAAGTAGTAACAAAGTGCATTCCTCAAATGAAAGAGTGATTAGACCTTTGTGCTGAAGTGGGGTGACATCTATGGCCCACGATATCCAGTAAAAGACACTAAAGGTACTCAGCATTTCAGGCTTTTTAGTGTCAGTGAGTGAATTAACAAAGAAACAAATAAATGAAAGAGTGTTTCCTAAGCATCTAGTATAGTGTCTCTGGAACTGGGCTGCCTAATGGGGGCTAGAACAATGAATAAAACATGGTTTTTGTCCTTGAGAAAGTCACAGGGAGGAAGCAGACTTGAAAATAGACAAATCACAATCTGGTTTGATAAATGGTGTCTTATGAATGGAGTGGATAGGCAAATGTGTTTAACAAGGAATGCTCAGGAAAAGGTTGAATATGATTTTGAAGGCTTCAGAGAGGAGGCTGCAACAGAGAAAGCTTCAGAGGGGGATTATTTTGAAGATTGTCTCTTGCTAGGTATTCGACATGTAATTTCAGGTATGATAAATCTTGATCCTGTGTTGTACAAATATAATAATCTAGAACTTTTGCTGTTCAATTTACTTCTAAAATCAAAGAACTGAAATTTGAAATGGAAAATGTGGAGAAGCTTCCATGGAGATAGCATATATAATTGAATCTAAAATTCTAATGTAAGCATCATCCTAAATCATAAACTGTGATACACACAATCTTGTGCCACAAAGAGCAATTTCTAATGATACTTGCTCCCCTGCTCATTTAAATCTGCCTCTCAGGTTGTTTCATTCTCTCTGACTCTGCTTTGTTTCATTTTTTAAGAAACTGAGAGCAAACCATCCATCCGTCCTTATCCCCTGAACTGTGTTTCTTACCTGCTTGAGTCCTCTATCTCCCATATGATGCAAAGAGTCCAGTTGGGCCAATAGCTCATCCTTGCCATACAACCTCCAGTTTCAGGGTCATCATACCTTTTTGTACTTAATAACATCCCCCCCAAATAAAAAAGAAACATTTATATTGCAAAAGGGTCTCCCTGTAGGGCTAACCATTGTAGCTTATGCCAGTAATCCCAGCACTTTGGGAAGCTGAGGCAGGATGATTGCTTGAGCCCAGGAGTTTCAGACCAGCCCAGGCAACATAGCGAGACCTTGTCTTTACAAAAAATTAAAAAATTAGCAGGCATGGTAGGATGTGCCTGTAGTCCCAGCTACTTGGGAGGCTGAGGCTCAGGAATTCAAGGTTGCAGCGAACTATGATGACATCACTGCACTCCACGATGGGTGAGTGAGACCCTAACTCTTTTTTAATTTTTTAATTTTTTTTTGAGTTGGAGTCTCACTGTCACCCAGACTGAAGTGCAGTGGCACACTCCCGGCCACCTCAGCCTTGACCTGCTGGGCTCCAGTGATCCTTCCTCCTCAGCCTTCCAAGGAGCCATAACTACAGGCGCGCACTACCGTGCCCAGCTAATTTTTGACTTATTGTAGAGACAAGGTCTCGCCAAGTTGCCTGGGTGGGTATCAAACCCAAAGGCTCAGGCAATCCACTCGCCTCGGCCTCCCAAAGTGCTGGGATTACAGGCTGAGCCTCCGAGCCTGGCTGACGCTAACTCTTAAAAAAAAAAAAATCCCACAATGTGGTTTCTGCCACTTTTCCTTCTCATACTTTGAACAAGATTTTGTTTTGTTTCTGTCTTCCTCCCTGAATTACAAAGAGATTTTGCATCTTCTAAGATGAAGATAGCTATATGTGACTGTATTTCATTGTTAAAGGAGAGTTTATACCTTAATTTATATAAATACCACAAAATGTGCTATGTGACTTTGCTTCATTTTCTCAGAAATGTGAAAGCTCTTTTATTATTATTATCATTATTCAGTTCCTCTCTTTCCATTCACTTGTGTACTTATGATTCCTCTCCAGTTGGTCCCCATAGCAACACTGGATAATGCTAATGAAACTGCAACATCTTAAGCTCTCCCACAGAGCATCTCTGTTAAAATAGCCATGAAACACAGTTGCATTTCTTATTTTCTTTCTGTAAAAGAAATCAGTATTTTGGAATCTCTCCCATGATTAAGACTTTAACTTCCTAAACTGCCTGACTAGAATTGGAGTCTCTAATTTAGAGAAGCTTTTTAGAAGGCAATAAACCACAATCGGGACACCACCTCCTCCCCCACATTAATGCCATGTGTTGGTGTACAGCCATGGTTCTCAAAGTATGGTTCCCCAGCAGCATGAGTATCATCTGGGAAGTGTTAGGGATGCTAATTCACATGCCACTCCCCAGACCTCCTGAATCAGCAACTCTCAGGGTGGAACCCTGTGTTCTGTGTTTTAACAAGTCCTCCAGGTGACTGGAATGCATGCTAAAATTCAAGAGCCACGGGTGTACAGGATAGACAGTAGGCAACAAGATCATATCCAGTTTGTGTTTCTCCTTGGGTTATGACTAGAAATTGTTTTACTATTTTTGGGGGGTTTTTTTTCAGTTCAAGTCTCACTCTGCTACCTAGGATGGAGTGCAGTGGCATGCTCATGACTACCGCAGCCTCGACCTGCTGGGCTCAGGTGATCCTTCCACCTCAGCCTTTCAAGTAGCTGGAACTACAGGCATGCACTACCATGCCCAGCGAATTTTTTTATTTGTTGTAGAGACGAGGTCTTGCCAAGTTGCCCAGGCTGATCTCAAACCCTTGAGCTCAGGCAGTCCTTTCTCCTCGGTCTCCCAAAATGCTGAGATTATA
Source organism: Carlito syrichta (assembly GCF_000164805.1). NCBI lineage: Eukaryota > Metazoa > Chordata > Mammalia > Primates > Tarsiidae > Carlito > Carlito syrichta. Next base: position 842,830 of record NW_007250673.1, read on the forward strand.
GGCATGAGACCTGGCTTGTTTGTTTTTTATATTCTCTAAATGTATTTATGCTATGAAATATTAACTGAATAAAAAATCCATGTTAAAATAAAATATGGTGTTGGAGAATGTCTGATTAGATACTGAAAAGAAATGTTTCTTAATTCCTATTTATCTATTATTATCAAGCATAAGAAAAAGTCAAGTTATTGCCATTAAGTCTATGATAATAGGTAATGACTCCAACTATAAAATCATGTATTTTTTTTCTGTTTTTGTTTCTTAAAGGGAAAGCTAATATATTTTGATGTATAGATGCTAAGGTATTCACCTTTTTGAAATAAGTGTTTTGAATATTGCTTTTTTCTGTTTGTAGTTAGTAATTCATTCTTTTTCTCTTAAACACATCAGAAATATACACTAAAATAAAACAAAATGGGATCTTTTGGAGGCCATGACTTAGAGAACAAAAAATAGGAAGCAGATAAAATACAAAATTGCAAAAAAAACCAAGTTAATCGTATCATCTAAAGTTTTACAAGGCAGGTAGACTCCCGAAGTTGAAGATCTGGGCAGAAATTTGAACTGGAAAAAGACAGTCTGAGAGTTAAGGTATTTAAAATTGCTGGTCATCACAAAAACTAAAACCACCTATATAATAGTACGCTGGAACAAGGCCTTAAAAAGTTGCTCTGTTGGTAGTCTAACTGGACCTAGAGACCCAACTGTCAGGCTGTAATTAGGAGCTAGACAGAATCCAGAAGTCAGGATAAGAAAGATTCACCTAGTCAGGAATCCAGAGATCAGTTAGTCCAAGGAAATAGTAGGAACAGAGTAATTCCAATTACCAACTTAAGTCTGATGTAATCGGTGCTTGGCATCAGCTCCTTCCTCCTGATCATCACTGCCCTAATTCCCACCCTCTCTATACTTCATCTGTACTGTTCAGTTGCTTCCCTGTTGGGATCTGATCACTGAATACTAATAGCATTCATAGTTCCCTGAATATGCTGTCTCTGCCCTCCGACTGGGTGCTTCGTGAAGTGCCCTGCTCTTCCCATTTTGCTCCTTTCATATACTTCTACATTCCCCAAAAGTTGTGATTCAGATAATTGACTTCTTCCACTTTGATGGGCAAGCTTAGGTGCTCTCCTAACCCTGGATTTTCTCTAGACCTTGCACATACCTTTACTTATAACAAATGCCATGCGTTGTAAATGCTTGTGTCTCTACCCATGCTTTGAGATCAGAATTCATGTTTTATCTCTCTAGTTTTTTCTCCTAGCTTGATGCCTAGCACACCGTAGGTTTCAATAAATATTTTTTGAATGAATGTGTAAGAAATTTCTACATATAACAGGCATGACAAACACAAATCATGGATTTCTTAAATAATTTTGACTTAAAATATTTAGTCCTTTTATTTCACCTATCAGTAATTTTGAAATTCCACTATTGCTGTGTCCCAGATTTATCTCCTGACTGTCTTATACACAGAAATAACAAAAATACTTTTAAAGTTACTATATACCAGGGACCTGGGAGGAGGAAGATTCTATCTCACTCTTGAGGAAAGATATGTTAGCCATTTAAGAAAATCTCCAGGGAAGCCTAATAGTGAATTTCAAGCTGGGGGAATGGCATAGACTGTTTCTGTGCTTGTTTGAGAGGCTTAGTGCCATCATTTTTTACTTAATTGTTCAGACCTTATAGAAAATCTTTTCTTTTTTCTCTTTGTATTTCCATACCCAACCAAAATTTAAGATTACTGAGGAAATTTGGTTAGAATTGGAAAATACAAAACATTCCTAGGTTTGTTCCATGGTGTAATGAATTATAATGACCTTTAATTTATGTGGAAATGTTTCAGAAAACAATATGATGTTTTATATAAGGAGTTTATCAGATTTCTGAAGATTATTATGTTGAATAGTTATTTTTCACAGGGATTACATACTTCACTGACTGCAGACATCATGTCTTGGAACCATTAACACATTTTTACTTACTGATTCCATACAATATATGCCTAAATAGCTTTCTTTTCTTTTCTTTTTTATTTTTGTTTCCATAGTTATTCTTGCTTTTCCTTTTGCCTGGTGACAATTCATTTATTAATCAAACAAATATTTTCCGAGCATCTGCTGTGTGTCGGGCACTGTGGAAGGTGCTAGAGCCAGAAAAATGAACAAGACGGAGAAGTTTCCTGTCTTCATGAAATTTAAAAACTGGTAGGAGAAATAAATTTCAGCAGTATTTCAACCTCTATCCATATTCTTTTTTTTTTTTTTTTTTTTGAGTTGGAGTCTCACTCTGTCGCCCAGACTGGAGTGCAGTGGCCGCTCCCGGCCACCGCAGCCTCGACCTGCTGGGCTCCGGCGATCCTTCCGCCTCAGCCTTCCGAGTAGCCGGAATTACAGGTGCGCACTACCACGCCCAGCTGATTTTTTGATTTATTGTAGAGATGAGGTCTCGCTGCCCAGGCGGGTCTCCAACCCGCGGGCTCAGGCAATCCGCTCACCTCAGCCTCCCAAAGGCGCGGGATTACAGGCTGAGCCACCGAGCCCGGCCTCTATCCATATTCTAATGTGTGGTAGAGAGTACTGTGTATACAATGAATGTATATAGCAGAAGTCAGGCTTTGAACTCAGGGCCTGCAAGGGACTCAGGCAACAGAAATGAGGGAAGTGGGATGCAAAAGAGGATTAGATGGAGTCAGGTAGACTTCATTGTTAGATTTTAGGAGTTAGTAATACCTGCTATTATTAGACTCTATCTAATCATGACTACTTTGAATTAATACTACCTTTAGCTTGATGTGACAACTATAGGGAGTGGTAAAGACCATGGCACGCAAGAACATACCCTGTCCAAGGAAGCAGCCATTTAGATCCATACTTTTGACAAGTGAAAAAGCACTCCCAGTATAATAAAATAATTTCTAACTTTTAAAACCAGAATCTGGAATTTTTTTATGTCTACTCTTTCCTTTGTAATGAGAGTAACTAATTGAAATTAATACTTTGCATAGCAAAGAAAATATATCAGTGAGGTAAATTTGGCATGAGGGTTACCAATCTGTAGGCCCTGAGAGAATCTCAAGCCCCTGTGAAGTGAATGCATGAGTTTTGGCATCTAATTTGGATACACAGAAGCCTTTTTGCTTCCTTCCTAATTAGGATTACTAGATTAAGCAAATGATAATAAAGAATAATGCCAAGTTATATTTGAATTTCAGATAAACAACAAATACTATTTTTTTAATATACACCTTGTGTATGTTGCAAGTCCTGCACAGGATATACTTATACTGTGTAATACCATATGGTATTTGGACATACTTAAATTAAAATGGTATTTGTTGTTTATTTAAAATTCAAATTTAACTGGATGTCCTGTATTTTATATGGCAACCCTATTCCTAGTACTGTACTACTATTTTGAAGTTAAGTTCACCAAATAAGTGGCCTATGGGTAAATTGCTTAATCATTTTTCCTATCAATAATTAATTTTAAATAATTAAAAATATACGTTTTCATTGAGTGATTGCTGTTTACCAAGATGACCAAACCTTCAAATAGGAAGTAAAAAATAATAATTAAAAAAATCCAGTTATCTACATGGAAATTTCCTTATTTAGCCTTTATATACAAAACTTCTAAATTGTTCTTACCATATTTTATTATTTTGGCACAAAAGGCAGTCTTTTTGTGGTTCACGTGAACATTTATTTACTTATGCCCATACTACCACTTGCCTTTGTGGCATTTTTAAAAAACATATCTTTATAATTGTCCCTCTTTCCATGTTAGCCAGTTGATTTTCGTTTAAATCTTTGAGTAGCTACATTCTTAGTACTTTGCTTCAAATAGCATTCTCCTTGATGCCCATGTCACTTTGCAATTGTTTTTGTACTGTTTGAGGTTCTTGTTTCCTTCCCTTCCTGATATTAACCATCTGTATTAATGAGATAATAAACCAGACTTGTTGCTAATGAATTGATTCATTCAATGCTGGATTTAATTAGGAAGACATTTAACATGCCAGCAGATGTTCTGATTTTGTTTCATTCTCCCCAAATATAATAAAACAAAATACAATGAACTTTTATATTTTTGCATAAATAAAAGTTAATGAAGATTTTTTACTCTATTGCATATTATTAAAGGCTAACTAATGGAGTTTTTTTGCCAATGTATCCCAAATATTAAAAGGAAAAGTAGTTTTCTCTTTAAAATACTCGCCTAACTCTAATTGGCACAAGAGTGAAATCTAGGAATGAGGAATCTATAGAAAGGAAACTAAGCTGCAAATGTATCCCAAATATTTTTGTGATAGGGAATGCATTTTCTAAATTAGTTAAACCCTAAAAACTTTGCTTAAGAACTCAATTTCAGAGACACCGTGACTTTTTTTTCTGTTTCCTTTCTTGGCTTTGTTTGCAGTGTCCGCAGGTACTTTTTATTTTTTAAAAAAAGAAAAAGAAGTAGAAGGGCAGCTCTAAGAGAGATTTGTAATAGTCAAGGCTTTATTAGAGAAAAATTGGGAGGGAAAGTTATACATGTGTTGCTATAGGCACAAGTAACAGTTCATACAAACTGAGCCTCGCAGTTTTAGATTCTCAGCTTCTAATAGCAAGATGTCTCTTTCTAGAAAAGGAATAAAAGGATTTTGTGCAGTGTCCCAGGCAGGTAATGTAGGTAATAAATTATCAATAGGTAATGTATATTTAGTAATCTTTGATGTACAAGTACGTTAGGGAAAAGGAACTATTAAAACATTTACTGAGTGGGTAAGTTTGTTTCAGGCAAACTTCCTGAGGTATGGGCATCAAAAAGATTAAAGGGGGAAGAAGACAGAAATAATCTCTTTTCCCCCTCTAGTTTAGTTTTCTTTGCTTTGTTTATAGTTCCTATTTAAAAATAATGTCATAGTAAAAAAAAAAAGGTATCATACTATAAAGATGACTTTGTAAAACAGTATATCCTGAGTATTTTCCCATACCACAAAATTTCTCAAAACACGTTTTAATGACTGACTTAATTTATATAGTTCAGTTAATTGTTCTCTTATTATTAAATATTGGATCATTTTTCTTCTATTGTTAAGTTAACATCAATTGGTGTATTCTTTTCTTTTCTTTTTTTTGCGACAGGGTCTTACTCTGTCATCCTGTCACCCAGGCTGGAGTTCAGTGGCTTGATCATAGTTCACTGTAATCTCGAACCCCTGGGCTCAGGAAATCTCCCACCTCTCAGATAGCTAGGACTACAGGTGTACACCACCATGCCCAGCTAAGTTATTCTATTTTTTGTGGAGACAGGATCTCCCTACACCAATGATTATTCCTGAATAAACCCCTCCGTCTTGCTTTTATAGGGCATTATTTCTAGCAAGGGATCAGGCTTAGTTACCAGTTAAACTTTAATTTTCAAATGACATTTCAGAGTGTAGCAAATGTATTAGTTTCCTAAAATTAGGGCAAGATGGGAATGAAATCAGAAGGGGAGGCCAGGCAGAGAGCACAGGTGACAGAAACACAGTTGTGCCTACTCTGGTGTATGTGCTATCTTTTCTGACTTCTCAAATGGATAGTTACAACATAGCATGACTGTGTTTTTCATCTGAGGTTCACTTCTTAAAATGTTGCGATATTTTTCTTTTAGTCTTAGCAGTTATTTCAGGATTTGGTAGAATTGTTAATGTCACTCAAAGCTCATCACAGAAATGTGTGTGAGAAAGAGATTTAAAACTTGTGATGATAAGTAACTTAACTCTTAATTAGTTTCTACTAGATCTTGCCTCAGTGGTTCTGTTTATGGGTTTGCTCAGACAGCTTGAGCAAATCCCAGCAACCATAAAAACTTCAGCCACTGTTAACTTCATAAATTCCATAGAGATCATTCTGGGCACTATATTAGATTATTTGAATCTCTTACTTAGCTTTTCTTATGCTGTTTATTTGGGTCAGCAGCTTCAGTCAGGTGCTTGGATGATGAGAATAGTTTCAGTTTCAGTCCGGTCGCAGCGGCTCACGCCTAGAATCCCAGCATTCTGGGGGGCCGAGGCAGGTGGATTGCTTGAGCATAGGAGTTTGAGACTAGCCAGGTGACAGCAAGATGTCTCTACAAAAAAATTAGCCATGCGTAGTGTCATGTATCTGTAGTCCCAGTTACTCCTGAGGCTGAGGCAGAACAACCCCCTGAACCCAGGAGGCCGCTGCACTCCAGCCTGGTTGACAGTAAAACCCCGACTCAAAAAAAAGTTTCAGCTTTAATGTTTTCCCTCAAAACTAGTAATAGCATGTATACTTGGAGATTACTGTGCCTCCTTTTACCATGTATTGTCTGTTTTATATAACAGCCAACAATTTGGTTTTCAGCATATGAAAAATGAGAAAATGCAAAGTAAATTAGCAACATCTCATAAAAAGCTAATGGATGACATTTCATATGCCTAGCTATATCTGTTTTCTGGTTGTGTTTTTGTATTTCAGATTAAGAAAGGTGATTACTTCATTTGAGCCCTTATGGAGAATCATGTTTTGCTTTTTCTAGGAAGAAAGAATTATAACTTAAATTGATGGTGGAAAAAACAATCTCATTTTTTAGTCTTAACCTCTCCCCTAATCTACTTTCATTGTTCTTATCTAAATATTATCACATGTAACATTTCACCCCAAATCTTTAAATTCTTTATCTTTTACAGTCTCTTTAGAATTTTATCTGTTTTTTGAGTTTTAAATTATCTTCTCTCCATTAAAAGATACCATTGCTCATTTGCTTAATCCTCGTGAATATCAAAACCTCTTGTCAAAGCTCTTTTGTCTTTCTGCTTGCTTTCACTTGAATACTCTATGATAGAAAACTTTTTTTAAAGCAAGGGGATCTGAACTACCATTTGTTCCAAATAAAGTCATTTATTTGGTTCTTAAATAACATCTTTTAGCCAGGCTCAGTGGCTCAGCCTGTAATCCCACGCCTTTGGGAGGCTGAGGTGAGTGGATTGCCTGAGCCCGCGGGTTCGAGACCCGCCTGGGCAGCGACACCTCATCTCTACAATAAATCAAAAAATCAGCCGGGTGTGGTAGCGCATGCCTGTAATTCCGGCTACTCAAAAGACTGAGGCGGAAGGATCGCTGGATCCCAGCAGGTTGAGGCTGCGGTGGGCGGGAGCGGCCACTGCACTCCAGTCTGGGCGACAGAGTGAGACTCCAACTCAAAATAAAATAAAATAAAATAAAAAATTGAAAAGAATAACATCTTTTAACTTATATAAAGGCAGTAAACATCTTAGAATTCTATTTAATTTTTAAAGCACTGTGCTAAAGATTTAGAGTATTATTCTCTGCTAAACATTTATTCTTCAGTGTCTTGTAGCAATGAGTACCAAGGGTGTAGTCATTTTCTGTAGAAACTGATATTCCCTAACTCATTACCTTCTATTCCTCTACGATGAGTTCTTCACACCACTCTCAGCCAGCCTGCACTTCATAGCTCTCCTTCCAACAATCTGCCCTTCTACTTCTGCAGCCTCAATAGATTTCATCTCTTCATTCTGTCTTCCAAGTTGCTGAGACATTTTTTAAAGGAATTTTTTTTAAAAAAATTGTTGAGCCATGTGTACAGACTGCTTGTGCAGATTTATGGATCTTAAAGTGGTCAAGCTGCTGGCCAGAAGTTTTCAGGTTTATATTAAAGCTCAAAATGTAAGTCAGAGAGAGAACATTGTATGGAATATTGTCATTACAAAGAGAACTGTGGACTTCAAACTCCCATAGCAAACAATATTTTTAGTTTCAATTTTTTTAGGTATTATTTGTCTATTTGCCTTAATTCCTTTTTTACTGATGAAAAAAGTACATGACCTATTTTCTGTGTTGATATATTAAAGACTAAAAAGTTAATTATAAACAAAGGTAATTTAATGACAGAAATTTTATTCTGCAGGATTGCCTCTCAGAATAATTTGGGATTTTTTGTTTGTTTGTTCATTTTGAGTCAGAGTCTCACTCTCTCGCCCAGGTTGGAGTGCAGTGGCATGCTCACAGCCACTGCAGCCTCAACCTGCTGGGCTCAGACACTCCTTCTGCCTCAGCCTTCCAAGTAGCTGGAACTACAGGTGTGTGCCACCACGCCCAGCTAATTTTTCTTATTTATTGTAAAGTCAAGGTCTTGCCAAGTCACCCAGGCTGGTCTTGAACCCCTAGGCTCAGGCAATCCTCTCACCTCGGCCTATATAACCTTTTTGTCAAAGAAAAGGCCACTTCTTGTTTCTGAAACAGAGTTGGATTTAACTGTTGCTAGTCAGTGCACAGTCTTTCTGAATAAAGCAGACTGCTGACCTTATTTAGGGCTTTGGGAGGTTAGATGTCAGGGCCTGACAGGCTCAAGGAGTATGTGGGGGTCAATGAACCTTTGGCCATGGCAAGTATAGTCTCTGAATGAGGCGCTTGCCTGTTGACTGATTTTCACAAATGTGGTAATGCAATTGAATTGTCACTGACCCATTGAGACGAGTTTAAAACTGTTTATGATCCTTACCACTTAACAGTAACAATACCGCCTTTATCATAAAATGTTTCTGATCATTAAATCAGAGATTATATTGTAAACTTCCTAGCAGGCTGCCATATAGAAACTGCTCCTCTTCATCAGTCTGACCTTGAAGAGAATAAAGTCCCTTGGCTACGAAAGTATCAGCTTTTAAAGCTCTAGGTCATCATCACACTGGGCAGCGTGGTTCCTGAGTTTGTCTCGCCAGTGTTAGTGCATGCTATTCATTTGAACATTTGCACGCGTCTGCTTCATACATAGCTCTGCAACGTCTGCATGCTGCGCAGTGTTTATCTTCTAAATAGATATTATTTGCTTTCTGGATCAGTAGCTTTATGTGGGTTTGGTTTAGTTTTTCACTGTTTATGAGCATTATAGAACCCTTCGAGTACCTGTTGAAAGCTGTGAACACTGTCCTCTGAGAAATGTATATGTGCGTATACACATTTTTTGTATACAATTTCTTGGTTTCTCATACTTCATGAAAGTTCAGGCCCTGCTCTTCAGAGCTACCTCTGTTCAAAAGATAACTTCTCTGTCAGAATCTTTACCTCCGCAAATGTAGGTTTCTGGTACGGGATGCTGGGCAATACCAATAAAAACAGCCATTTGTGACAGAAAACATACAATGTATCTTAGAGTTTGAGGGCAAAGGTGGAAATGGATTCCACAAAAAGGTGCCAAGTCCTAGCAACCACAGTGAGGTTTTTCCAGGCTAAAGTGTAGGCCAGGGAATGTTTTCAATATTAGTGTGGCCTGGCACAGTGACTCATGCCTGTAATCCCAGCACTGGGGGAGGCCAAAGTGAGATGTTTGCTTGAGTCCAAGTTCAAGACCAGCCTCGGCAACATAGCAAAATCTCATCTCTACAAAAAATCCAAAAAAATTTACTGGTTGTGGTTGTATGTGCTAGTAGTCCCAGATCCTCGGGGAGGTGGGTAGGCAGAAGGATTGCCTGAGCCCAGGAGGTCGAGGCTATGGTTAGCTGTGATCATGCCACTGCCGTCCAACTTGGGCAACAGAGTGAGACGCCAACTCAATTAATCAAAAAAATTATTAGTGTATATAAGCCATACCTGGAGATACTCCTGGGCCCTCTCCCCGGAATTTGATTAATTAGGTCTGGGCCTGGGCAGTTTATTCTGATTCTAATCAGTCTTTGAGAAAAGCTGAATTACCTCATGAAGTCCAAACATTGTTATGAATCATTTGAGTGCAGGTGTCTTTTTGTTAGAATGATTTATGCTCCTTTGTGTACATATCCAGTAGTGGGATTGCTGGGTCAAATAGTAAATCTATTTTTAGTTATTTGAGAAATCTCCAAACTGCTTTCCATAGAAGTTGAACTCATTTGCATTCCCACAGTGTATGAGCATTCCCTTTTCTCCTCTGCCTCACCAACATCTGTTGTTTTTTGACTTTTTAGTAATAGCCATTCTGACTGATGTGAGATCATATCTCATTGTGGATTTGATTTGCATTTCTCTGATGATTACTAATATTGAGCATTTTTTCACGTGTTTGCTGGCTGCTTGTGTGTCTTCCTTTGTCTGCTCATGTCTTTTGCCAGCTTTTTAATGGGATATTTGGTTTTTTTTCTTGTTGAATCAAATCCCTTATAGATTCTGGATATAAGGTCTTTGTCGGCATAATTTGTGAACATTTTCTCCCATTCTGTGGGTTGTCTTCTTCTGTTGATGGTTTCTTTCGCTGTGCAGAAACTTTTTAACTTGATAAGACCCCACTTGACAATTTTAGATTTTGCTGCCTTCACTTTTGAGGACTTGGTCATGAATTCATTTCCTAAGCCGATGTCCCCGAGAGTGTTTACTCATTTTTTTCCTAATATTTTTATAGTTTGAAGTCTTATGTTCAAGTTCTTAATCCATTTTGAGTTAGTTTCTCTATATCATTATAGGCAGGGGTCTAACTTCTCTCTTCTGCATATTGTGAGTTAGTTTTCCCAGCATTTGTTGAATAGGGTAGCCTTGTTCCAATACTTGTTTTTATCGGCTTTGTTAAAGATGAGTTTGATGTACATCAGTGATTTTATTTCTGGGTTCTCTATTCTGTTATGTTGTTTTATATGTCTATTTTTGTACCAGTACCATGCTGTTTTAGTTACTGTAGCCTTGTAGTAAAGTTTGAAGTCTGGCAGTGTGGTGCCTCCAACTTTGTTCTTTTTGCTTAAGATTGCATTTGCTTTTTGGACTTTTTTGCTTCCATATAAATTTAAGTATTGTCTTTTCTAGGTCTGTGAAAAATGATGCTGGTGGTTTGACAGAGATTGCGTTGACACTGTAGACTGCTTTAGTCTTAATGATATTGGTTCTTCCAATCTATAGGATATATTTCCATTTGTTTGTTTTATCTTTGATTTCTTTCAACAGCATTTTGTAGTTCTCATTGTAGAAATCCTTCACCCCTCTGGTAGAAGTATTCTGAAGTTTTGTGTATGTGTGTGTGTGTGTGTGTGTGTGTGTGTGTGTGTGTGTGTGTGTGTAGCTATTGTGAGTGGGATTGTGTTTTTATTTGGTTCTTGGTCTGTTTGTTGTTGGTGTATAGAAATGCAATTGATTTTTGAGCTTTGATTTTGTATCATAAGACTTTGCTGAGGTTGATTTTTGTATCCCCCAACTTTGCTAATGATTTTTATCAGTGTTGGGAGTTTTTTCGTGGAATCTTTTGGGTTTTCTAAGTTTAGAATAGTATCATCTGCAAAGAGAGATAATTTAATTTCTTCTTTTCCCATTTGGACACCTCTTATTTCTTTCTCTTGCCTGATTGTTCTGGCTAGGATTTCCAGTACTACATTAAATAGGTGTGGCACCTGGCCAGCTTTTTAAAATGTAGATTTCTATGCCCCACCCCCAGAGTTTCTGATTTACTAGGTCCTAGGCCATAGTCCAATAATTTGCATTTCTGAGTTCCTAGATGATGCTGAGGCTGCTGATTTAGAGCCACACTTAGAGAACTACCACTGGAGGCCTTGATACACTATTGGTTCTACAGGCCTACTTGCCATTGGTCACAAACACTAGATTATTTATTTATACCAGGTACTCAAACTTAGTAATTTAAGTCATTTCAAGTAATTATTTATAATCACTCTAGGACAGGTATCAGAGTCAATTGCCCTTTGTTAGTTTCTAATAATCAATAAAAGTATTGCAGAAATGTCTTTGAGCTTGAGAGAATGGAATAAGGGCAGAAAGAAAGTTTTGAACAAATTTGGCTATGAGTTAACAAAAAAACCCTGACTTTAGTAAAATACAGATTTTTTACTCCTATTTGTATCCTGCCCATTGCTGAAAGAAGCTTTTGAGAGAGGTTGTATCCCTTCCCGGGCATAGGTTGCCCTTGCTATAGGACTCTACTTAGTCTATTCCTCTTTAGAAAGAAAATAAGGACCTCCTAAGGCTGGAGAGATTGTTGACCATCCTTTCTGACTCTCTTTATATAAGAATGAAAGAAAGAAATCATATTTATGGCTAGTACCCTCTACTGACCTCAGCCTTCTAATTGCTAATACCCAAACTTTCTTTAGGCACTCCATAAATAAATATATAAGTGATCCCCATTAAAATGTCCATACTGTTTGACCTAGAAATTCTACTTCTAATATTTACTCCCAAGAAAATTATCATTTAAAAATGACCAAAATTTAGGTACAGATGTTTTTATTACAGCTTTGTATGATAACAAGCAATGCATACAACCCAAACATCTAACATGGAAAATTGATTAAATAAATTGGTTCCAATGTTAGAATACAGTGGTTATTTTAAGTAATTTTATAGAAAGTTATTCCATAGTATGGAAAATTACTGTGGCATATTAAGTGGGGGGGGAGCATGAATCAAGAAAATTTTTTTGAATTTTTAATAAAAATGTATGTTGAAGTATACAGGCGCACCTTAGAGATATAGAGAGTTTGGTTTTAGATCACTACCATAAAGCAAATTAATATCACACTAAAGTGAGTCACATGAATTTTTTTGGTTTCCCAGTGCATATCAAAGTTATATTATGCTATTCTGTGGTTTATTGTGTGCAGTAGCATTATGTCTAAAAAATGTACATACCTTAATTAAAAGATACTTTATTGCTAAAAAATGGGAGCAGTAATCTCAGGCTTCAGCACGTCCTTATCTTTTTGCTGATTGAGGATCATTTTGATGACTGCTGACTGATCAGGGTGGTGGTTCCCATGACTGGGGTAGCTGTGGTGATTTTTTAACAAAAGACAACAGTGAAGTTTGCCACATCAATTGACTTTTCCTATCATGAAAGATTTATCTGTAGCATGCAATACTGTTTGATAGCATTCTACCCACAGTAGAGCTTCTTTCAGAAATGGAGTCAATCCTCTCAAATTCTGCTGCTGCTTTATCAAGTAAGTTTATATAATATTCTAAATCCTTTGTTGTCATTTCAACAATGTTTACAGCATCTTCATCAGGAGTATATTCTATCTTAATAAAGCACTTTCTTTGCTCATTCACAAAAAACAGCTCCCCTTCCATTCCAGTTTTATTATAAGATTGCAATAATTTGTACGATGACCACTTATATACCTAACCCTGAATTGCATCCCACATGTTTAAAAAAAAAACTAGCAATTCATTAACATCTTCGGGCTCTACTTCTAATTCTAGTTCTCTTGCTATTTCCACTGAAGTCTTAAACCCCTCAAAGTTACTTCTTCCACTGAAGTCTTAAACCCCTCAAAGTCATGCATGAGCCTTGGAATCAGCTTCTTCCAAACTCCTCTTCGTGTTGATTGTTTACCCTTCTCCCATGACTCACAGATGTTCTTAATAGCATCTAGAATGGTGAATCCTTTCTAGAAGGTTTTCAATTCATTTTGCCAAGAGCCATCAGAGCAATCACTATCTATTGCAGCTATAGCCTCACAAAGTATATTTCTTAGATAATCAGATTTGAAAGTCTAAATTACTCTTCGATCCATGGGTTCAGGCTACATTTCCTGTACATCTTTATTAGAGATCTTGGGTGACCAGGTGCATTGCCAATGAACAGTAATATTTGAAAGGAATTTTTTTCTGAGCAGTAGGTCTCAACAATGGGTTTAAAATATGCTGTAAACAGATGTGCTGTCTTCCAGACTTTGTTATTCCATTTGTAGAGCACAGGCAGAGTACATCTAGCATAATTCTTAAGGGCCCTAGAATTTTTGGAATGGGAATTAAGCATTGACTTCACCTTAAAGTAACCAGCTGCATTAGAGTCTAACAAGACAGTCCATTTTTTGAAACTTTGAACCCTGGCATTGACTTCTCCTCTCTATCAATAAGAGCTTAAGATGGCATTTTCTTCCATTTGAAGGCTCTTTGTCTACACTGAAAATCTGTTATTTGCTGTAGCCACCCTTCATGAATGATCTTTGCTGGATCTTCTGGATAGTTTGCTGCAGCTTCCACGTCAGCACTTGCTGCTTCACCTTGCACTTTTATGTCATGGAGATGACTTCTTTCTTTTAGCCTCATGAACCAACTTCTGCTAGTTTCCAACTTTTCATTTACAACTTTATCACCTTTCTCAGCCTACTGAGAATTGAATGTAGTTAGGTCCTTGCTCTAGATCAGGCTTTGGCTTAAGGGAACATTGTAACTGGTTTGATCTTCTATCCAGACCACTAAAACTTTCTCCTTATCAGCAGTAAGTCTGCTTTGCTTTCTTATCATTTGTGTGTTCCCTGGAGTAGCACTTTTAGTTTCCTTCAATAACTTTTTCTTTGCATTCGGAACTTGGCTCTTAGGCATATATGTCCTAGTTTTCAACCCATCTTTGCTTTCAGCATGCCTTCCTCACTAAGCTTAATCATTTCTAGCTTTTGATTTAAAGTGAGCGGCATGCCACTCTTCACTTGAACACGTAGAGGCCGTTGTGGAATTAACTGACCTAATTTGAATATCACTTTGTCAGAGAATAGGAGGAAGCCTGAAGAGAGGAAGAGACAGAAGAGCAGGTGGGTGGAGCAGTCAGACACAATATAAAATATTTATCAACAAGTTTGCTGTCCTATATGGGTGCAGTTAACTGATGCCCCCAAACAATAGTCAGATGTCAGTGATCACCAATCACCATGATAAATATAGTAACAGTGAAAAAGTTTGAACTATTTCAAGAATTACTGAAACATGACACAGAAGTACTGTAACACAGTAACCCCAAATCTGAGATAGCTTACGTGTAATGTTCTTTATCTATCTCAAAGAAGTCATTTGGAGGTCCAGCAGGGAAACACATTGGTTTATTAGAACTTGCAGGAGGCACTGAAGGCAGCTGGTTGGTGAAGAAAGAATTCATGTCTCAGGACAGTACAGCAAGCAGTTTTATAATGAAGCCAGTTAATTATTTAGTTACTATACAGTGCTTACAATTATGGTGAGTAAGGGTGCCACCCACATTGTAATCTGCTCTGCTTATTACCTGCATCCCTTGACTCATTACTGGGAATATGCATATCTTTCAGAGACTTGGCCAGAAGCTGCTCCCTGAGAGAGGGGCAGAAAGAATCCAGGTGTAGGAGTAAGAGAGTCTATGTCTGGACAATTACTTCACAAATATGAAGTGAGCCTGTGCTATTGGAAAAATGGCTCCAATAGAGTTACTCTGTGCAGAGTTGCCACAAACCTTCAATTTGTAAAAACCATAATATCTGCTAAGTTCAATAAGTGAGATGTGTATGTATATGAAGAAAAATCATAATGCTAATAATGGTTATTTCTGAATGGGTCTTTTTCTTTTCATTTTTCTTGAAAGTTTTTCGGTGAAGTGTGTATTCATTTTTGTGTTCACAAAGTTTTGTTTTAAAACACTATAGGGCTTAGTCAGAATGGGTTAGTGAGAACTTTAATCCTCGTATTGCAGTGGTCCACCAAAACTTGGTATAGAAGAGAGCTTTTCCTTTCATTTTGAATAAGGAAAGGAGAAAGACCCAGCCAGAGCAGTTCTGGATACCTCTCTGTAGAAAAGAAGGATCAGCATTTGGAGAGGAAAGATGCAGAAGGAAGCTACGGAGGCAGATATTTTGTTGGCTCTGCTCTGTTAAGCTTTAAATGATAAAGGCGAATAGAAGCTGTGATTAGTATTTTCATCTTCCCGCAGAGAGTGGCAACTCTGCTTCCTATGATTAATATTCTTACATTTACTTTTTAATACCTAAGATTGCTGTATACTTACTTTCTGGCCAGTGTGTCATCAACAATGATCCAGGGTTATCACTAGATATAAAATCATATACTAAAAAGTGAATACTTTTTGTTTCACAGCGGGATAAGACCTGTGACAATTTCTGAAATTTCAGCTAAGATATTTGAAAATCTCAATGGCATAAACTGACTTTTGAAAATAATTATAAAACGTAGGTGTGTAGAATTCTGAAAGAAAACCTTACTAAAAGTTTTAAAGTTTTATTTTACTCCTAAAAACAATTGTTTCACCAGAAACTAGTGATACCGTAATGTGTTTTCCTACTTTTCAAAATATCCCTAGGCTATTTAACCTTACAAAAACTCTAAAGTTTTATTTTTACTCCTAAACAATTGCTTCACTGAAAACCAGCAATACCAGTAATGTTGTGTTTTCCTCATTTTCAAAATATCCCTAGCTATTTATAATTCTGGGTCTTCTCTTATGCAGTTATTGATTTCACACAGATGTTGCATTTTAAAGAAATTATTCTTTTTTTTTTTTTTTTTTTTGAGTCAGAGTCTCACTCTGTCGCCCAGGCTGGAAAGCAGTGGCACACTCACAGCCACCGCAGCCTCGACCTGCTGGGCTCAGGTGATCCTTCTGCTAGCCTTCCAAGTAGCTGGAACCACAGACTTGCGCTATGACACCCGACTCATTTTTTTTTTCTTTTAATTATCCACACAAGGTCTCGCCATGTTGCTCAGGCCGATCTTGAACCACTGAGCTCAGTCAATTCTCTCGCCTCCGCCTCCCAAAGTGCTGGGATTACTGGCGTGAGCCACTGTGCCCAGCAAAGAAATCATTCTTGAAGTTTCTTTTTTTTTTTTGAGTTGGAGTCTCACTCTGTCGCCCAGACTGGAGTGCAATGGCATGCTCCTGGCCACTGCAGCCTTGCCCTGCTGGGCTCCAGCGATCCTTCTGCCTCAGCCTTCCAAGTAGCTGGAATTACAGGCGCGTGCTACCATGCCTGGCTAATTTTTTATTTATTGTAGAGACGAGGTCTCGCCAAGTTGCCCGGGTGGGTCTCGAACCCGCGGGCTCAGGCAATCCACTCACCTCGGCCTCCCAAAGTGCTGGGATTACAGGCTGAGCCACGGAACCCGGCCCATTCTTGAAGTTTCTAGATAACCCCTGAATGTACTAAAAGATACATATTTATCTTTTAACAAATGTAAGAAATATCTCTTTGATTAGCAATATCCTGCCCCAACTGTGATTTAGAACATAGCAGAAATTACAGCTGGCAGTGGGATTTGGAGCAAAGCACCTTTCTGCTCTGAAAAATTATTTGACTACTACTATACCCTCTTATTATATGTTGGATATGTTGAATAGAATTATTGTTTCCTCGGCTTATTTTATACAGCCCAAATAACTTATTTTAGATTTCTGTACTAGTGGCTATCGTGCATGATCAATAATCAATATTCAGTGAAATGCTGGGATTTAGGAAACCTAATTTTTTTTAATGCTGATCATATCTTTATCAGTTTCAGCAATCAAACATTTCCCAAATATGTTTTAACTTTAATATCTTACTGAAAATTATCACATTCTGTTTGAAAGGTCTTATTTCTTAAATCCTATAAGCTCTATAACATCAGAGTTGAGAATGAGAAGTTGAGCAAAAAAGAGGGAAGAAAACAAGGACAATGATCAGGTCTTTTAATTGGTAACTGCCGGGCATGGTGACTCAAGCCTGTAATCCCAGCACTTTGGGGGGCCAAGGTGAGAGGATTGCCTGAGCCAGTTTTCGAAACCAGTCTGGGTCTTGGTGAGACCTCATCTATATAATAAATCAAGAAAAATTAGCCGGGCATGGTAGCGTGTGTCTGTAGTTTCAGCTACTTAGGAAGGCTGAGGCAGAAGGATCGCCAGAGCCCGGCAGGTCAATAGACCTATGCACTACAGCCTGGGCAATGGAGTGAGACTCCAACTCAAAAAATAATAATAATAATTGGTAACATTAGCTTTTGCTGGCTTCCTCTCTCTCTCTCTCTCTCTCTCTCTCTCTCTCTCTCTCTCTCTCTCTCTCTCTCTCACCTACTTCTAAAAGTTCCCTTCATTTTTTTATTCCTTTTTGTGCCTCTCATTACTAGGGAATCTCTGGTCACTAGCAGAGTACTAGGAAGTTTGAAGCTTTAGACCTGAAGGACATAGAGGGAAACAAGGTTTTCTCTATTCTTGACATATCCTTATTCTGCAAAAGAATGTGAGCCCATTGAACTTTCAACATAGCAGTGGTGGCAGCTTGCCCCCACCGAGATCTTCCCTAAGTTTTTTCTGGAGGCTCCCACAGATGATTGAAATTCTCAAGCAATAGAAACTCAACCTGTCCTTTCATAGGGACTACTAAGCAATTTTGTTAACTCTGGCCCAGTGTAGGACCTGTTCAAATGAATCTGAATGATTTTGAGTGCCTTTTGTATAAAGTCAAAGGTGTCCCTAACAATTTGCTGTGAAGGTGAATTTAATTTTCCTATAAATCAAATCCATCAAGGAAAATGACTCTCATTGAGACACAGCCTTTCACTTACGGACCAGAGAAAGTGACCATGTGTGGAAGCATAGAAATGGAAAGGAAGGAAAGTTGGCCAACGGGCATGAAAAGCTTATACTACATGCTTGTGTGTACGTGCATGCACACGCACACAGGCACATATGCACAAAGCTTAGTAGCTGAGTATTTTGGAATTTTTTTTTTTTGCACTTAAAAGTCAGAGGGATTAAGTGATTTCTCAAAAATGTATTTAATTTGAATAGAACTTCCCATCAGGTAAAGAGCAATTTTCCTTAGAAGCTTGGAATACCTAATTGGTATTAGCTGTATTAAGGATTTACAGTGTCACTTGTTTGTCTTTTCCTGTTCTTATACAGCAACACATCCCAAATATGATCATTTGGTGAACATTGGGAATTTAAAATGATTCTAAAACCAAGAAGTACAAAGCAAAGTTGATAGTTCATTGTTTCTGAATTGTTTTGCATATTCAAAGTTAAAATTCGGATAACTGCCTTCAGAAGTAAAATGTACCAAAGCCATGGATGTGTTACCATATTGTTTGGTTCATATAATCACCTCTTGGCTTGCTTACCTTCAGTTATGCTCAATTTCTTGAAGATAATTACTGTTTATCTGTTTTGTGTGGTTTGTATAAACATCTGGTTTGGGTTTGCCACCTAATGTCAAATAAATAGTCACTTGAGCATTTTGGTTTAATCTTGATTTTTCTTTTCTTTTTTTTTTTTTTGAGTTGGAGTCTCACTCTGTCACTCAGACTGGAGTGCAGTGGCCGCTCCACTCCGGCGATCCTTCCACCTCAGCCTTCCAAGTAGCTGGAACTACAGGCGTGCGCTACCATACCCGGCTAATTTTTGATTTATTGTAAAGATGAGGTCTCGCTAAGTTGCCCAGGTGGGTCTCGAACCTGCGGGCTCAGGCAATCCACTCACCTCAGCCTCCCAAAACTCTGGGATTACAGGCTGAATCTTGATTTCTTGAGAAGTTTTTTTACTTTTGAGACTTTGCATCTCACTATGCAGTCAACCCACAAAAGTGTAAGCTAAACAACTATTTACTGTTTTAAGCCACTGTGTGTTTGGACAGATTATTATATGGGATTCATATGACAATGCCTGACTTATAATTTTGATTTTTCAAAATTTAAACATAATTGCATCTTGCTAATCTTAAGTTTAGAAGCATAGGAACAAAGAAAGACAAGACCTTGAATATATTCATAATCCTATTCTTAGGATGTGGTGTTAAATTAAGTTAAAAATACAGTGGATTATTTTTCTACAAAATGCTAGATAGAAAAAGGCTGCATCTTTTTTATATCAGTGTTTTCTTCCATGAGTCAATACCCCAAGTCTTTTGAGACTGAGAATCTTGACTGATACTATGTTATCTTGGTCCATTTAGTATTTTATCTCACTGTATGGCATTTATATGTCTGAATTTTGGGGAATAAATTATTTCAGTAAAATCAGTTATAGAATATGTTTTGGTAAACCAAATACTATTTTGTCATTGTTTTACATTTAAAAAAATGGGGGAGGGAAGCCTCCTTGTTGACTTAGTTTTATAGCCAGTTATTTGCCATAGTGGGCACTAGCATATATAAGAAGACTTGTAATACTTCACAAAGGAGGACTGCTTGATAGAAAAAAGGTTTGGGGCATAGATTTCTTATCTCTAAAGTGAGGTTTTGATTCTAGGTACTTCCTAGCTATAAGATTTGATATATTGTACCAGAAGCACTTTTTCAATATATAGGATACCTTCATTCCCTAAGCCCACCCTCTTTTATCAAGGGCTTATCAAAGTCTAGAAGCCAGTAGATACCCTTGTCTGTCCCAATGTATTCTACCCTGAAAGTACTCTGTTATATATAAGTACTTCTGCTCTAGTATCATATTTGCATTCCTGAAAAGCCTTACATTACAAAATTGCACAATGAAAATACTAGATCTTGTGAAGGAAAGAGGGCTAGGGAGAGATCTCTCAAAGCCAGTAGAACTCTGTAACTAGAACAATCCTAATGAAAAGAATAGCATGTTTGAGACCAGCCTGGGCAACTTGGTGAGACCTTATCTCTACAATAAATTTAAAAAATTAGCCATGTGTGGTAACATGTGCCTGTAGTTTCAGCTACTTGGAAGGCTAGGGTGGAAAGATCACCTGAGCCCAGCAGGTCGAGGCTGCAGTAGCCATGAATATGCCACAGCACTCTAGCATGGGTGACAGAGTGAGATTCCTACTCAAAAAAGAAAAAAAGAGTAGCGTGGTTAAATTTTCACTGAATTTGCATCCAAATCATACTCCAGTTGATTCTTTGCATTCTTTTTTTTTTTTTTTTTTGAGTTGGAGT